>NC_059287.1:2005000-2092500 GCF_017591435.1 Portunus trituberculatus
CTCTCTCTCTCTCTCTCTCTCTCTCTCTCTCTCTCTCTCTCTCTCTCTCTGGTTCTAAAGATTATTACGTAAACTCTTTCCTTGAGGGAGTGATTTACTGGAGTACTTTTCCTCTCTGGTTTTCTCTTCCTACTGATAAGCTCTGAACAAACTGCCTCTCTAATAGTCTGGAGTGAAAAAGTTCCTGTTGATCGTTTAACAAGGGAAAAAACTTCATCAAGCGTCACTTTTTCTTCAGTAGTGACGTATTGGACCACTTCTTTATCTTTCCTTTCCTGGGAATCTCTCGAAAAACTTCCCTCTCTACTGTTGAATGATTATATCGCATTTTTTTTTTTTTTTTTTTACAAGGAAAGTATTCTAAGTTTATTTTCTTTCTGAAGTACTGATCTATTTAACCACTTGTCTGTGTTTCCTTCCCTGATAATGTTGTAATAAAATGATCCTCTTTTCTCCAGGCGCAAGAGTTAACCAGTACTCTCAATCATTCATACCTTTCACTGGTAAACTCTGGAACTCCCTACCTGCTACTGTATTTCCATCTTCAACCAGTACTCCCAATCATTCATACCTTTCACTGGTAAACTCTGGAACTCCCTACCTGCTTCTGTATTTCCATCTTCAACCAGTATTCTCAATCATTCATACCTTTCACTGGTAAACTCTGGAACTCCCTACCTGCTACTGTATTTCCATCTTCAACCAGTATTCTCAATCATTCATACCTTTCACTGGTAAACTCTGGAACTCTCTACCTGCTACTGTATTTCCATCTTCAACCAGTACTCCCAATCATTCATACCTTTCACTGGTAAACTCTGGAACTTTCTACCTGCTACTGTATTTCCATCTTCAACCAGTACTCTCAATCATTCATACCTTTCACTGGTAAACTCTGGAACTCTCTACCTGCTACTGTATTTCCATCTTCAACCAGTACTCTCAATCATTCATACCTTTCACTGGTAAACTCTGGAACTCCCTACCTGCTACTGTATTTTCATCTTCAACCAGTACTCCCAATCATTCATACCTTTCACTTGTAAACTCTGGAACTCCCTACCTGCTACTGTATTTCCATCTTCAACCAGTACTCCCAATCATTCATACCTTTCACTGGTAAACTCTGGAACTCCCTACCTGCTTCTGTATTTCCTTCTTCCTATAACTTGACTTCATTTAAGAGGGAGGTATCAAGACTGTATTTTTTGGCTAATTTCTTTAAAATCTTTTAGGGAGCCTGCAGTTTCAGTGGGACTTTTTTTTATTTAATGTCTTGTTGCCCTTAGCAGGTCTTCCTCTTCCATAAAAAAAGACGAATCGGATCTTGTTATATCTATACAGGAAATGTTAATCCATGTTGTGTTGTCTGCTTCCATTGTCTTCCTCATAAACTCCAAACAAACTGCTATTTTTTAACTCTTCCTCGTTTTCCCTTTATTGTTCTGCACTTTCCCTTTCTTTTCCTTCATTTTCTCTTTCATTCTACACTTCCGACATTTTTTTTTCTAATTTAAACCTTCTTTTCAATTTCTTCCTACCTTCTCCCTTATAAGGCAAATTATAGCAACACATTATAAGTATAGGCCTTTCTCTTCCTCCTCCTCCTCCTCCTCCTCCTCCTCCTCCTCCTCTTCATGATGAAATTTAATGCGACAAAATGAAAGTTTGGCGTGGGAAAAGTGCATATTGAAAACTAGGGAGGAAAAGCGCGGTGTGAAAGGAGGAGGAGGAGGAGAAGAAGAAGAAGAAGAAGAAGAAGAAGAAGAAGAAGAAGAAGAAGAAGAGGCGGAAGAGAAGGAAGAATAGACAGTGTAGTTGAAAGTGAGACTAGAATGATGAATGTTTGAGAGAGAGAGAGAGAGAGAGAGAGAGAGAGAGAGAGAGAGAGAGAGATTTTCCCTTCTTCTTCTTCTTCTTCTTCTTCTTCTTCTTCTTCTTCTTCTTCTTCTTCTTCTTCTTCTTCTTCTTCTTCTTCTTCTTCTTCTTCTTCTTCTTCTTCTTCTTCTTCTTCATCTCATCATCTTCTTCTTCTTCTTCTTCTTCTTCTTCTTCTTCTTCTTCTTCTTCTTCTTCTTCTTCTTCTTCTTCTTCTTCTTCTTCTTCTTCTTCTTCTTCTTCTTCTTCTTCTTCTTCTTCTCTTCTTCTTTATCTTCATCTTCATCTTTTTCCTTTTCTTCCACCACTAAATTACAGACTTTTCTCCTCCTCCTCCTCCTCCTCCTCCTCCTCCTCCTCCTCCTCCTCCTCCTCCTCCTCCTCCTCCATTGTGTTGCTGCCCTTTTCCTCTCACTAATTCCCTTCTCGTCTCCGCTGACATTAATCTTCTTCTTTATTTATTTATTCAGTTCCCTTTGTTGTTGTTGTTCCCTTTGCATCTTTTAGTTTCGCCTCTAATGATACTTCATTCCATATTTTTTCGTTGTTTTTTCCTATTAATTTATTCTGTTTTATTTTGTATATTCATTTCATTCAGTTTGTTTTCATTTTCCTGTTCTTTTTTTGTATTTGAGAGAGAGAGAGAGAGAGAGAGAGAGAGAGACTTTTTTTTTGTCTTATTTTCATTCTTTCTTTTTTTATCTGTTTTTATTTGTCAATTTTCGTTTGTTGAGAGAGAGAGAGAGAGAGAGAGAGAGAGAGATGGAAAAGACAGACGTATACACACACACACACACACACACACACACACACACACACACACACACAACATATTCGTCGCGTCTCCTTGAGTTAGACAGAAGCCATTACCGTTTGTGTCTCCTCTCCCCATCAAGAGGTGTGTCTGTCTGTCTGTATGTTCATTTTTAATTATCTCCTCCTCCTCTTTCATCATCCTCCTCATTTGGTCCTTTCACTCACTTCATTCATCACAATCAATCTTTTTCTTCATACTTTCATCACTTTCTTTACTCTTTCCTTCACATTTCTCTATCTTGACATTCCCTTCCTCTCTGTTCCTTTCACTCTTCTCTTCATTCTCTTTCCCTCACTCTTGTTCTCAGTCTTTATTCACTCTACATCCCTCACACTTCTCTTCTCTGGTGACATTCCCTCCCTCACTCTCTCTCTCTCTTCACTCTCTTTTCACTCTCTGTGGAATGTTATGGAAGGTTTTGGAAGGTTCTTTGTTCTGTTGTAGAATGGTAGGGGTGAAAATGAGGAGGAGGAGGAGGAGGAGGAGGAGGAGGAGGAGGAGGAGGAGGAGGAGGAGGAGGAGGAGGAGGATAATTAAACTTTGATACTGTTCTTTACATGTCCTATTATCATCATCATCATTACCATCTTCATTATCATCAGTCATTTTTATCATTTTCCTTCCCTCTGACTCATTATCACCATCATCACCATCATCATTTTCCTTCCTTCTCTTTCTGCTTTTTTTTTTTTTTTTTTTTTTTTTTCTTCATCTCGTCCTCCTCCTCCTTTATCTCCTCCATCTCCTCCTCCTCCTCCTCCTCCTCCTCCTCCTCCTCCTCCTCCTTCTTCTCCTCCTCCTCCTCCTCCTCCTCCTCCTCCTCCTCCTCCTCCTCCTCCTCCTCCTCCTCCAAAATGCACTGGCAGGGAGGAGGAAGTCTCGCTCCTCCTCCTTTACTTTTCTCTCCTTCTTTCCTTTCAACGTTTCACTCATTCCTCTCTCTCTCTCTCTCTCTCTCTCTCTCTCTCTCTCTCTCTCTCTCTCTCTCTCTCTCTCTCTCTCTCACCCACCCATTTTCATTCACTTTTTTTGTCATTATTCAGTTACAAACTAATAAAAATCATGCATTTTCAGTTATTTTATTCCATTAATGGATAAAAAGCGCCATTGAGACTCCAAATGAACAATAAATAGACAAAACTACCGAAACAAAAAGAAAAAAAAGACGAAATAAGAAAAGTGAAAAGAAAAACCGGAGAGGGAGGACATTTTATAAGCGTATTTCGGACACCGGCTTTGCGTAATGAAGTCGTAATTTTAATAGCGCTGTCTGGCACGGTAAGCTCTTTTTTCCGTCCAGCTGTCTTACGGGAAGCGTTTGTCTGGCCGCCTGCGCTAAAATATTCCGTTTTGCACTGTTTCCACCGATCAGGATCTCCACAGAGGGTGAATGCTGAGGGTTTAGTGGTACATCGCCTCTGTGAATGCTTTGGTAGGGTTAAATCTCTGTGTTATATAGTACAGAATAGAGGGAGAGAGAGAGAGGACAGTACACATACCAGGCCCTTCTTTAGTGTTCATAAGTATTAGATGCTTTATTTCATAGGCTCATTAGAATGTCTATGTGTGGTGAGATGTGTATGGTGCCCCTGGTAGTGTTACATCCGTGTTATATGGTACAGAAGAGGAGAGATGGACCAGTACACATGCTAGCCCTTCTTTAGTGTTCATAAGTACTGGATGTTTTTTATTTCATTGTCTCATTAGAATGTTTATGTATTGGTGAGATGTTTATGTTTCCCCTTGGTAGTGTTAATAATATCCTTGTTTTATATAGTACAGAAGAGGAGAGATGGAACAGTACACAAGCCAGCCCTTCTTTAGTGTTCATAAGTATTAGATGAGATTTCCTTTTTTATTTCAGTCTCATTAGAATGTTTCGTGCACTTTACATGTAGATGAGTGGTGTGTGGTGTCTTCTTAGTCCCTTTATTTGTAGCTTTCCTTTACGTTGCTCTTGTTTTTTCTTTCTCTCTCAATCTGTCAACTGTAAGACATAGAGAGAGAGAGAGAGAGAGAGAGAGAGAGAGAGAGAGAGAGAGAGAGAGAGAGAGATACCATAATCATCCATATATCCCTACCTCCCCATAGCAATACACACCCACAGAAATACCCATAGAATACCACCTTTTGCACAGTTTAAACCTATGCACTCCCCATACAATGAAGTGCACCTGGTGTCTATACTTCCCCTTCCTGTTTTATGTAGTGTAGAGAACAGTACACTTCTTTTTCTTGTGTATTCGTAAGGACAGGATATATTTCATTCTTTTATTACTCGTATTTTGTGTGTATGTGTGTGTGTGTGTGTGTGTGTGTGTGTGTGTGTGTGTGTGTGTGTGTGTGTGTGTGTGTGTGTGTGTGTTTTCAGGTTTACTTTCTATGTCATCTACAAAAAAAAAGGTTAAACTGCAGACTTTTTATATGTTTTTCCTCAAATTGCAGATTTTTATGTTTTCCTACTAAGTAACGTGAAGAAGGGGTGAAATGCAGGCTTTTATATATTTTCTCTACTTAAATAACGTGAGAAAATGCCTTCCTGATTACAGCTTGTATACTTGATCCGCGAGACTCATTACACGAGATGGGGCATTAGAGTTTGACGAGATACATTTCCTTTGTTTACTTCCAATATAAACTTTCCGGGTAGTGTTTTGTGTTTTTCTCACTTTAACGTGTTCAAAAATTCAATTCCCTTACCCCCATGAAGTATGCATCCCCCGAAGTGTGTGAAACATTAAAACACTTTCTTGCCAATAATGCAGTACGTCTATCTCCCCGCTCACCTTCACCCTACGTAAATGTAATCTCTTTCTTGCCTCAAACTTTAATTCCTATTGCTAATTAACGTCCATTAATCTCATCTCGCTTCCAGTCTTCGTAAATGTAACCTTCTTCTTCTCTAAAATGTTAATTCCTATTGGTAATTTACGTCCCCTCCCTATCTCTCTCTCTCTGCTTACTTCCTATATTCGAAGATTAAATGTGTTCCTTGACTAAAACATCAGCATTCCATCGGTAACTTCCTTGATCTTCCTCTACATCTTACCTTCGTGAATTTAGCATATCTTTTTTTTTTTTTATCTAAACTGGGAGCATTTCTATCAATAACCAATAAGTTTAATCCCTCTGCCAACTTCCCATCTACATAAATATTTCTCATTCGTAAATGTTTATAACACTACAGTTCTATTCATTTCAACTCACTTCTTATCTATGTACATAAAACTAACCTCAAAAAAACATTACCATTAAAACAAACAATTAAACAGACATTTTCTATTCAGTTCCTAATTACGTATAGTCATGTATTTCTAAGTATATCCACTTTACATATACAATGCACAACTAACCTGTCTTTCTTTTCTTCCACAGGTTAGTACTCCCTATAGTTCACGTCAGGCCACAGAAAACGGTGTCCACAGAGAACGGTGAGTTGGGACTTGGGATGTGAGTAGAAGGAAGCAGTGAAGGACGAGCGAGACAGTGGTAGTGGTCCTCTCTTTGGTCAGTTTTGCATAGTAAGACAGAGATCAGCCTGGTGCTTCAAGAGGGACTGTGGTTGTGTGGATTATGTATTCCCTTTACTGGGCTTTGTGAGATGCGATGCAGGGAGTGTCTGTGTGTCTTGCCTAAACTGTGTGATTAAAATGAGACCCTCAGTTTAAATTTGTGTGTTAACTATGTGTTGATTATTGTTTTGGTTGTTCTTTGTGGTTTGGGAATTAAAATCACTTGTGTTTTTTTTAGGATTTAGAATCAAAATTAGTGTCTTGGTTTGATTATTGATGCTTTTATTGTTTGTAATGGCTAAAATTTGGTTCTTTCGAAATTTGAAGTCAGTCTTGTTTTAGCTGAAAGAAATATGGATTAAAATGAGTTTCCAGATTCAGTATTGAATGATTTGTTGCCTTACTTTGATTTTAAATGTCTGTTTGGAAGAAAAGTCACTAATTGTATAGTAAGTAAAAAAATAAATGGTTAAAATAATTTCTTTTCTTAAATTTCAATATAATGATTTGTATAATAACTTTTTACTTTGGATTTATTTATTTATCGCGTTGAAAAGCAAAGGTCACTCGCCTGTGTGTGTGTGTGTGTGTGTGTGTGTGTGTGTGTGTGTGTGTGTGTGTGTGTCTGTGTGTCTGTGTGCACGCGTGTGTGTGTGTGTGTGGGTGTGGCTGTGGGTGGGTTGGTATCAATCAAAAATATAATTGAAATGTTTACTTAAGATAGAGTTTGTGGTTCTTATCGGTTATTTGTTGTGGTTCATACATATAGATACATTTCTTGTCCTCGTTGGTCAATTGAATTTCATAATTGAATTTAATCATTTTCTGGTGTGTCGTCTTGTCGTGGCTGGTGTTGTTGCTATTGTTATTTCCGTTAATGTAATGGTTACTCTTGTTATTGTCGCTGCTGTTGTTGGAAGCTGACCCGAGAATCTGTGTGTGTGTGTGTGTGTGTGTGTGTGTGTGTGTGTGTGTGTGTGTGTGTGTGTGTGTGTGTGTGTGTGTGTGTGTTGGAGAGGACTTTTTTTGCTTTGTTTTTAGTGTGTTGGTATGTTTGTTTGTTTGTTCCATATTTTTGTGGGAAGAGAAACTGTGGAAACATTTTATAGAACAGTTGTGCATTTACACTTCAGAGTTTTGGTTTGTAGAGAGAGAGAGAGTGAGTGAGGGGGGGGAGGGAAAAGTATCGTATGGTATATATGTGTGCGTGTGTGTGTGTGTGTGTGTGTGTGTGTGGGTGTTACATGTTAGCTTACGTGTATCGAGTGTTTATCTTTGGCTATTAGTGTGTGTGTTTGTAAATACGTGTGTGTGTGTGTGTGCGTGTGTGTCTGTTTTGTGTAGGTATACTGTTTAAACACACACACACACACACACACAGAAACACAAAATTTCTCTCTCTCTCTCTCTCTCTCTCTCTCTCTCTCTCTCTCTCTCTCTCTCTCTCTCTCTCTCTCTCTCTCTCTCTCTCTCTCTCTCTCTCTCTCTCTCTTTTAATTATGAAGTGTTTAATTTTCCCTTTGATTTGTTTTCTAATATTTGCATTATTTTCCATCGCGTTAATTTTTACTTCCAATATTTTTCACTTTTCTATTTCGTATTTTTGCAATTTTTATTCTTTCCACCTTCTCATTTTTATGTTTTCGTCCGTTTTCTGTTTCTATTTTTTTTTTTACTGTGTGACTCTCTCTCTCTCTCTCTCTCTCTCTCTCTCTCTCTCTCTCTCTCTCTCTCTCTCTCTCTCTCTCTCTCTCTCTCTCTCTCTCTCTCTCTCTCTCTCTCTCTCTCTCTTTCGTGTTCGCCAATGTTTCCCATGTTTTGTTTTCTCACATATATTTATTTTTATTCATGTTTTGCATTCATGAAGTCGCTTCGATTTTCTCTCTCTCTCTCTCTCTCTCTCTCTCTCTCTCTCTCTCTCTCTCTCTCTCTCTCTCTCTCTCTCTCTCTCTCTCTCTCTCTCTCTCTCTCTCTCTCTCTCTCTCCTTTTCGTTCAGTATTTTGTATATTTTTCTCAGCTTTTCTAAACTTATTATTTTTTTTCATGCTGCAGAATTTACTCCCTAATTATCTCCGACTTCACGAGATGCTGAAAATTTAATCTCTCTCTCTCTCTCTCTCTCTCTCTCTCTCTCTCTCTCTCTCTCTCTCTCTCTCTCTCTCTCTCTCTCTCTCTCTCTCTCTGTCTCTACGTTAATATTTGAGTGCATTTTTTTGCTTTAATTTTATTTCTCTAAAATTTGTTACCTTTCTTGAGAGAGAGAGAGAGAGAAGAAGAGAGAAGAGAGAGAGAGATTAGGATAGGTTCTGTGTTTTCTGGAGTCACTTTTGATATCTAAAATGCAGGAAGACTTATTCAAACCCTCCTCCTCCTCCTCCTCCTCCACCTCCTCCTCCTCCTCCTCCTCCTCCTCCTCCTCCTCCTCCTCCTCCTCCTCCTCCTTCTCCTTCTCCTTCTCCTCTCTCTCTCTCTCTCTCTCTCTCTCTCTCTCTCTCTCTCTCTCTCTCTCTCTCTCTCTCTCTCTCTCTCTCTCTCTCTCTCTCTCTCTCTCTCTCTCTCTCTCTCTCTCTCTCTACTCTTTTCCCGTTTCTTACCACCACCACCACCACCACTCCTCACTTACTAGCTAATCTTACCAACCAACTAACACTAACTAAAGGAAAGTGACCAAGAACACTCAACACTTCAGACTTAATCAAATCACTCACGAAGAAAATAACACAAAAATAACTAATAAAGTGAAACAAGACATTATTACAATCTACATATTAAGAGAACCTATACGTGCCTTTTCTGAAAATACACGTGTTAAAAAAAAAAAAGCAGTAAATACACAAATACATAGGTTAACTTCTGGTATATTTTGGATTCTGTATTGCATTTTGGTATATTCACACATCTAATATATTTTTTTAATCTATCTCTCCTTTGAACCTTTGACTCCATTTGCAGCTCCCTTGAAAAGATCACGTTTTGTTACTCCGTCCGTGAAAACATTACTTGAAGACACTAATACATTTACGTACATGAAATACAATTAAATAGATATAAAAAAAAAAACAGGAAATAAAGAAAGCAGTAAATACACAAATACATAGGCTAAAAAAACATTACTTTGACACTAACAACACTATCTAATACATTACAATTAAATAGATATAAAAAAAAACACAGGAAATGCAGAAACAAATACCAGTTAGCGTTGCGTCTTGGATTTATCTGAGGAATGAGAAAGCATTAGTGTGTGTCTGGTTTTAATCCTTGTTTTACCTCTTTCTCTCTCTCTCTCTCTCTCTCTCTCTCTCTCTCTCTCTCTCTCTCTCTCTCTCTCTCTCTCTCTCTTTTTTTTTTTTTTTTATTTAAACATAATTTATACAGAAGAACATGTACCCAAAGGCGCACTGTCGTGTGCTACCTATTCTAAGGGTACTACAATCTATTTCTCTACAATATTTACAAGACTTAAAATAGAAAATATACAAGATGGTCAGCATGTAAATGGAGCACTGTTCTTTTCACTTCACTAGCACTATTCACGCACTGCACTACACTGAGTGTCACGTCACAAAGAGTGTCAGAGGAGTTGGCAGTGTCTGTCTCCACTTATGTGCCATCAGTTTGACACTGTGTGTGTTCATCTCCTGGACGTGAGGCACCGCGGCCGTGAACAAGTTCCACATCCTGGAGACGCGTCCTGCGAAGGTGCGTTGATGCTGACACCCGTGGGATCGCGGCACCTCTACGGCGTCACCACCATTGAGCACCGTTCTCGTGCTCCGTGCGGTGACTCTCAGAGGATGACGCAGCCCTGCCAGATGTGGCACTCTTTGCACCTGTGCCTTATGGAACACTACGATTGCCGCCACATCTCTGCGGTGTTCCAGTGAATCAAGGGACGCTCAGGCTCTGGGTGAGGTGGTATTGCAGCATCTACTAGCCGTATGGCGCGGCGTTGGATGCTGTCCAGTCTCCTTCTGTGTGTGGCGGCACAGGACATCCAGGAGAGAGCTGCGTACTCAAGGTGGGGCCGCACCTGTGCCTTGTACAGCAGCAGTCTCCCCTTCCTGTCGAGGAAACTGGCGATCCTTCTGAGAGCGGAGATCCTGTGAGAGGCTTTCTTGGCAATGGATTTGACATGGCTGTCAAACCTCAGCCCTCGATCCACCTCCACTCCAAGTATCTTGACGTCATCTTGGAGTGGGAGCAGCAGCGCCAAAGACAACTTTCCTGCCATTGCTGCCATGGCGGCTGGGGACCGAGAGACAACCATTGCCTGTGTCTTCTCCGGCGCGAATGTCACTTGCCAGCGAGCACCCCACTCCTCTATCACTCGTAGCTGCTGATTGATGGCCTCAGCAGCCCGCCCACTGTCCTGGCGTGGATAGGTATAGGAGAGGGTGCAGTCATCAGCATAGGCCTTGACTCCTGGCAGTAGCTGGAGAAGATCATCCACGTAGATATTCCACAGGAGTGGGCCAAGAATTGAACCCTGTGGCACTGATGCCTCCACAGGCAGGGACTCAGATGTTTGCCCGTTGACAACCACCTTGAGGCTTCTGTCCTGCAGGTAATTTCCCAGGAGTCGTAGCAAGCCACCCTGGATGCCTTTAGCACGAAGCTTTTCCAGTAATCCGTTGTGCCATACTTTATCAAAAGCTCCAGCTATGTCCAAAGCAACCACTATAGTGTCCTTGCCGTCGTCGAGGGCGTCCTGCCACTGCCTGGTGAGAAGCATCATTAGGTCGGAGGTTGACCTTCCAGGTCTGAACCCAAACTGTTGGTCTGAGAGGAGGGCATTGTCCTTGAGATGGCTACACACCACCTCTGCCACGACCCTCTCAAACACTTTACCCACCACTGACAACAGGGATATGGGTCTGTAGTTTTTTGGGTCCGTCCTGGAGCTTTTTGTGTGCAGGAACTACTCGAGCCTCCTTCCACACTGAAGGCCAGACGTTTTCCCGTACACAAGTTGTGAACTTGGGTGAGAGGGGCAGCCAGTTCCTGGGAGCATCGCTTCAGCAGGTGCGGGCTGATGTCATCAGGGCCGGTAGCTTTCTGTGTGTCCAGCCCCGCAATAATCGCTTCACCTGCTGATGCGTCACCTCCACCATGGTGACAGTCTTCTCACATTGCTGGACCAGCTGAGGCGGTGGCTGCTGTGGATTCCCCACCTTCATTTTCCAGCAAACAAGGAAGCCAGCAACTGTGCCCTCTCCTTACTGCTGGTGGCGACAGTACCGTCCTGCTTGCTGAGGGAGGGATGGATTCTTGGTGGCCAGTTCCTGTTTGTCCTTAACAAGGGACCACCAAGTTTTGTTTCCTACGCCAGTGCCACACAGTTTCCGGCGCAGGCTTTCCTCCCACTTTTTTAAGGCCCACTTGCTGGTTACCACCATCCTCCTGCATGCAGCCCTATGCAAGTCCTTGTTGCGCCGAGTCGGGTTCCTCTTGTAGCGGAGCCAGGCAGCATACTTTGCCTCAGCAGCAACACGGCAACGGTAGCCAAACCATGGCTGATCCGTCGGTCTGGTGGTGTATTCCCTGTGTGGGACGTGGCGTCTCTGGAGGGCGAGAAGGTGAGAGGTGAGTGCAAGTGCTTCACTCTCTGCTCCTCCCTGTAGCAGAGTGGCCCATGGGGTGTGGGTCAGGTCGCGGCGCAGGGAAGCCCAGTCTGCTTTGTTCCACAGCCAGATGGTGCGGGTGGTGGCCTCGTCCCGAGCCACGCCCACTTCCAGCTGTGTCAGTACAGCGTGATGATCAGAGCTGCCCACGAGCCCCAGCTGATGACACTGAAGCTTGTCCTCCTGGTAGTCTGAGATGACAGGGTCTAATGTCCCTCCTCGTTCATGTGTGGGGAAGGTGACATGATCTGTCAGACCCTGCACCTCAGGAGATTCTCGTAGGCGTCTCTTTCCAGGTGGTGATTGAGATCCCCCACAATCAGCACGTGGCTGCAGCTGTGTGCCATCATCAGGTTGTCTAAAGTCTCAGTCAGGTACAGGAGTGAGTCAGGCCCTTGTCGCGGGGGGCGATACAGGGCACACAGTAGAGGGCTGAGCGGTCTGCCAGCGTTACTCGGAAGTACATCATCTCCATCAGTGGAGGCGTGTCTATGTCGAGTAGCTGGGCCTGCATTCCTTCCTTGAAGCAGACAGCCACTCCACCTCCTGTTCGCTCCTGTCGGTCCCTCCTCACCCAGTGGGTGAAGCCCTGCATCCTGCCATACGTGGGCTCCACCTCACTGTTCAGCCATGTCTCTGTCACCACAACAACGTCTGCATTGTGTCGTTGCACACAGGCTGTACCATGGTGAGGGATGGTAGTGAGCGAGGCCTGCTAGTCCGAGGTGGTGGTTAGGGTCCGCGGCCGACTGCTGGTACTGGTGAAGAGGGTGGTCCACTGCCGCCCCTGGCTCTGATTCCAGATACCAGGCTGAGGAAGGAGTGGGCGAGGTTGTGGTAAGGACTGAAATGAAGTGAGGTGGTGGGCGGGCTGAGGCGCTGCAGGTGGGAAGGGTGTGGCTGTGTGTCTTTCCACCGTAAGGAGCCGCTGTATGAGACGCTCCTGACGTAAATCGTCAGTTCTGGCGTGGCAAGTAGCAGAAGTGTGTCCTTTCCGTGAGCAGTACTCACACACTTTTGCCTTGGCTCGCTTTTGTGTCTGCTTGGTGGCCTGGTGAGTCCTCAGTCCTTCGCTGGACACCTTCCTCTCTCCTGCTTCTTCCCTCTTAGTTTTCTTTCTCCATATCTTTCTGAGGAGAGGTTCGTGGGCGAACAGAGGCACCGCGATCTCTCGTTCGCTCTCTCTCTCTCTCTCTCTCTCTCTCTCTCTCTCTCTCTCTCTCTCTCTCTCTCTCTCTCTCTCTCTCTCTGTTATGGCTTAGATATTATGTTAGGAGTATTTACCAACAGTGTACAGTCTTCTCTATTACTAGGAGAGATCAAGAGTACCAAGAAGGATTGAGGATTAGCTAGTAAAGGATTAATTCTTGCATACGTGCTCAACTTGCATAGAAGCTCAACTAGAAACGTTCATATGGCAAAGTGCAGGTAGAAAAGAAGCCTCAAGAGTAACTGGCTGGGCGAGATCGAAGGCGTCAGTGTCTACACGGCGAGTTAAGAGAAATAGTTAAGTGTCAAAGGGAAGAGTGAAGGCTCGAGGTTCAGTAGAGGAGGTAATAGATGTAGTACTGGTTAGGTTGCATAGTGAGGCCTTTACAGAACACACGGAGAGGTTTTTGTTATATGTATCGCCTTTCTTACTATTCCTCAGCTACCACCACCACCAACACCGTAATCTCAATATGTCTCTTGTTCTCTTCTGCTTTTTTTTTCTTTTTATGTAAGAGGTAAAACTGGCCAAGGGCAACAAAGAATGGAAATAAAGGCACACTTAGTTACCAGTTCTCTTGCAGGTCCGAAAGAGTTTAAAGAAATGAAGGGATAAATGTCTTGAGAACCTCCCTCTTAAATGAAGTCAAGTCATAGGAAGTTGGAAATACAGAATCAGGTAGGGAATTCTAGGTTTTCAAGGAGTGGTTAGAGTGTTAAATAAACAGCAGAAACAAGAGTGAGAAAGCTATAATATTTACATAGCGTGAACATCCAGCTTAGGAAATGTGTCTATTACGACTATATAAAACAAAGTAGGTAATGTTTCAATATATGGAGAAGCAAATGTTATGAAGGCCAAAAGAATGCAAGAAAAAGAGAGACGAACGAAATGTGGGTCTTACGGAAGGATGGGAGGAAATAAATGATATTATCGTAGGGATTCAATTTTGGCAGCAAGATTTTGAGGCTTCCAAGAAAAAAGTGAACAGAAATGCATAATTTATAAGGTATGGAGTCTCTTTAGGGAAGCAAATGTTACGGTGTTTGGCGAAGGAAAAGAAATAGTACGGTACGTAATTCGAAGTTGAGGAGAAGAATATTTAAGATCAAGGAAGAAAGAAGAGAAATTGGTCATCTAAATTCTGAAATCCCGTTAGATAAAAGAAGAAAGACGCAGAAAAATAAGAATATACTCATAATTTTAAGACCGTTTTAAGACGAGTCAGTTTTGGGGAAAGGAAATTTTGGTGCGGAGAAAAAGACGGACGAAAATTTTAAGAAAGGCTGAAATAACACTGACTTTTTGATGGAGAGGAAGTTTAAGTATGCAGAAAGACAGTGGTAAACAGAATAAGTGCAGCTGAAGAAAAGGAAAAAGACACTAAGAGAGGAAAGACATATTTTAGCCAAAGAAAATAAAATATACTCAATTTTAAGACTGTTTTAAGACGAGTCAGTTTGGGAGAAAGGAAGTTTTGTTGCTGAGAAAAAGACGGACAAAAATGTTGAGACAGGCTGAAATAACACTGACATTTTTATGGAGAAGAAGTTTAAGTATGCAGAAATACAGTGGTAAGTGTGAAGAAAATTTGGGTCTAGGAAGTTTAGGTATGAAGAAAAAGCTAGATATTAAACAAAGATAAAAAAAAAATAATAAGAGACTTTTTTGTGGCGAGAAAGTATAGAAATGAAGAAAAAAATAGCCATTGAAAAGTTAAAAGGAAAAAAAAAAAAGTAATAGACCCTTTTGTGGGGGATGAAGTTAAGGTATGGAGAAGGAAGAAGGGAGACAGAGGTAATATTAAAGGGCCTTTTTTGTGGGGAGGAAGATTCTTTGGCGTGCTGTCAATCTGTGTGTGGCGAGGGCCGCGGCTCCATCTCGGAGGAAATACACGGGGAAAAAAGGCAGTCAGAAGAGATGTCACAAAGATGAAAGGGATTTAAAAAGATTAAAGAGAATAGACTGGAGCCGAGTAGAGAAGGGAAATGGATAAGAGTCTGGACGAGGCCGAGCAGATGCATTAACTTGAGGCCGGGAAAGGAGGAGCAGAGTGACGTTTTGAGATGATTTCCTTAAGGATTCTCTCTCTCTCTCTCTCTCTCTCTCTCTCTCTCTCTCTCTCTCTCTCTCTCTCTCTCTCTCTCTCTCTCTCTCTCTCTCTCTCTCTCTCTCTCTCTCTCTCTCTCTCTCTCTCTCTCTCTCTCTAACACACACACACACACACACACGGGATGTAACTCGAGGGGTTGTGGCCTCGCTTTCCCGGTGTGTGTTGTTTGATGTGGTCTCAGTCCTATCCAAAGATCAGTCTATGAGCTCTGAGTTCGCTCCGTAATGGGGAAGACTGGCTGGGTGACTAGCAGACGAACGAGGTGAAGTGCACACACACACACACACACACACACACACACACACACACACACACACACACACACACACACACACACACACACACACACACACACACACACACACATATTACACTGCGTTCAGCTTAACTTGCCAGGTAAATTCCACCTCCTTCTCCTTCCCTCATCCCGCGCCACAGTCTCCCTTGAAATTAACTATTACACTGAGAATATTTCCCCACAGAAGGAGCGACAAGGGACGACTCAAGCTCCGTGATATTCTTACGCCTTTATTCAGAAACGCCTTCCCCTCTCACTACGACGATTTTCCAAGGCCACAGAGACAACTAACCGTGTGTTCAGGATAGTTTCTCCTTTTAATAAACTAGAAATCTTGCCAATCTATCGCTAGAATCATAATAATACCCTTAAAAACACGAGTATCTTCATCTGTAGCCTTTAGAAAGCAGTGATGATGAGAGAGCAAAGCGTTTATGAATGTGGTACTTAATCACGTGAGGGTCAAATTGTCTATAGTGATCAGTGTTGTAGTTATCATAAGGCCAGTTCAGGTTATTCACTAGTTGTTATGTATGTTATTCGTCAGTTACCCTTGCCTTTATTCTTTAGTAATATCAAGATAACTCACCAGTAATTCTTAACATTATTCATTAGTATTCTTTAACATTATTCAGCGGTAATTTTGCTTTTCTTTCATGAGTAAAGATTTTTGTGAGATTTTTTTTTTTAAGTCCTTTGTTGGAAAAATAGCATATAATAATAATGATGACGATGATACTTGATAACTTTCCCTTAGTTTTATTTTGGTTTGCTATTTTCGAGAGATTTTTTTTGTCTTTTTATTAGTACTTTCCTGGAAAAATAACATATAATAATGATGATGATGATGATGATACGTAATAACTCCCCTAGTTTTATTTTTCTTTGCTATTTTGGAGAGATTTTTTTATGTCCTTTTTTTTATTAGTCCTTCCTTGGAAAAATAACATGTAATAGTAATGATGATGATGATGATGATGATGATGATACGTAATAACTTTCCCGAATCAGATTTACCCATTAATTCTCGAAGCCAAACTTGTTCTCTCGTTTCCTCTCTTCTCACTTTCTTTTCTCCTTTATTCCCTTCTTCAATCTCACTGTCAATTTCCGATGTTATTGTTTTTTTTCTTGCCTTTCTTCTTCCACCATTAACTTATTCACCTTTTTTTCTTTTCATTTTCTTATCCATTCATATTTTTTCTCGTCTTTCCCTTCCCTTCTTTCCTCTCTCTTCATTCCCCCTTCAATCTTCTTGTCACTTTGTTATCTTATTAATAATCTCTTGTCTTCTTGCTTTTTTTTTTCTCCTTCAATCTTCTTTCACTTTCTATCGCTCCTTTTTTCTCTTCTTTTTATTTCTTCATTTTTCCTTCCTCACTCCATCCACCATCCCATTACCTCCGCCTTTCACTCTCTCACCCTCACCTCTTTCCTCTCACCTTCTTTTCACTTCTCTCTCTCTCTCTCTCTCTCTCTCTCTCTCTCTCTCTCTCTCTCTCTCTCTCTCTCTCTCTCTCTCTCTCTCTCTCTCTCTCTCTCTCTCTCTCCACTTAGGTTTTAACTTCCTTCTCTCTCTCCCACTTCTTTTTCCTCCCTCCTATCTCTTCTCTCCACATTCCTCTTCTCTCTCTCTCTCTCTCTCTCTCTCTCTCTCTCTCTCTCTCTCTCTCTCTCTCTCTCTCTCTCTCTCTCTCTCTCTCTCTCTCTCTCTCTCTCTCTCTCTCTCTCTCTCTCTCTCTCTCTCTCTCTCTCTCTTCTCGTGGACAAGGCAGACAGACGCTTCCTAAGATATAAACAGCACCTATTTTTGGAGAGAGAGAGAGAGAGAGAGAGAGAGAGAGAGAGAGAGAGAGAGAAATAAAAGGGACGTTACATAATCTTCCTACGATTCCAACTTTTTTTCCAGCAGCGCGTATCAGATTACCTAAAGAACAAATTAATTGACCTGGGATTGTTTTCCTTCCCTTGGTTTCTTACGGAATGTCACGTCCCACTCTTGTTTTCCCTCGTCTGTTTTGACGCTCGCCTCTGTGCCGGTGAAGGGAAACTGGGAAAAAACCGGAGGGAAAATGAGGTAAGGTGATCTACAGAGAGACATAGGGTCGGTGGTGCAGGAATGAAGGAATGAGAGGAGTGGGGCAGTGTTTGGGTCGTTGTGTTCTGCTTGTTCCGTTCACTTGATGCATTCCTCGTCCTCTTCCTCTCCAGGGCCTGCTCGCTTTAGTTTACCAATTAAGCCGTTTTGTTAGGCACTTATGGTCAATTTGCGTGCTGATTAATGTGTAGCGAAGGACGGAGGTGAAGTGTAGCGATAGGAAAGCTGTTACTCCAGCTTTACTTCGTGAGATGAGCTGTTTTGTTATGCACTTATGTTCAATTCGTGTTTTAGTCAATATGCAGCGAACGACGGAGGTGAAATGTAGCGAGGAAGACACGCATGGAAACCAGACTAACCATCTCTGTGTCCTTTTCAAAACCTTCCTAGTAGTGGAACACCTGAGTCTTAGTGTTCGAACTCTGGCAGGTGTGAGTGGTGTGAGTAGTGGACAATCTGCCTTTACTCCTCCTAAGTCAGTGTGATCAGGAGCGCAGGACACGCATCTCCACCTACTAGATGAAGATTTCCAGACACAGCTCCTCGCCCTCCTTGTCCTCCTTGGCCCTCGTCTGCGGCCTCCTGACACGAGACACACCAATTATCCTACCTGCCCTTCTGAGCCCTCGCATCCCTTCCCTCCTCCCTGCCTTGCTCACTGCCGCCCTCTTCCTCCACGTCCTCACTCCACACACATCCCAAGCCTAGTCCTTCCACCCACGTCATTGCATCTGCGTCCTCTCCCACACTCTTTCACCCACTCGCCTCCACTCATTTCCATCCACATCCTCATTCACTGTTGCCATCAACTCCACTGACACTTTACTCACTGCCTTCCAGTACTCATTGCTCCACCCATACATCACCACACCCAAGACTCAGCCCATGGAATCGAACACCCCTTGGCAGCAGGAGCAGGAGGATGGGAAGGGAGGGGAGGGATTAGACATGGGAAGGACGCGACCACAATTCCCCTTCGTTAATAGAGCGGAGACGTGGCTAATACGGAAATGAAGCTCTGTTTGTCTTACTTCATCTCGGGAGGAAGGAAGGGAAGGCCGCGGCGAGCATGACAGTCCACCGTGAGCCGATTATGTCAGCCCGCTCCATCTGTCTGTGTGTCTGTGTGTCTTTCCTGTGTGTGTGTCTGTCAGCCATATTTAGAAACTCTTTTCCTGCGACCATTTATTTTTTTATCAAGACCACAGAGACGATTAGTCGAGCTGTAAAGAGTATTTGTCCTGTTAATAATGCAGAAAACTTGCTAACATGTCACTAGAATTACAGAAACATCCTCAAAAATCTGTGTCAGTTCAACTAGAGCCCTTTGGAAATAGTGAAGGTGCTGCGTGGAAGTGTTTCAGAATATGGGCGTGTGTGTGTACCTCGTGTGAGAGAGAGAGGGGGAGAGAGGGAGAGAGGGCGCAAAGTTGTGTGCAGACGAGCAGAGTGAGCGTGCAAGGGAGAAGATGAGGTGGTTATTAAGCTGATTATCGGCGAGGCTGGAGTGCTAATGGCTGTCCGCGGCGAGGATTTGGCTGATGAGTGTGTGAGTGAGGGACAGCACACTGCTATGACCACCACCAACACTACTACTACTACTACCACAACTGTTGTCACTGCAAGCGGGGAAGGATCTGGTATGGAGTTTTAATATTGCTTTGGAAGACAGAGAGAGAGAGAGAGAGAGAGAGAGAGAGAGAGAGAGAGAGAGAGAGAGAGAATGTGTAATTCACTGTTTGATCTGCTGCAGTCTCTGACGAGACAGCCAGACGTTACCCTACGGAACGAACTCAGAGCTCATTATTTCCGATCTTCGGATAGGCCTGAGACCAGGCACACACCACACACCGGGACAACAAGGTCACAACTCCTCGATTTACATCCCGTACCTACTCACTGCTAGGTGAACAGGGGCTACACGTCAAAAGAGACACACCCAAATATCTCCACCCAGTCGGGGAATCGAACCCCAGTCCTCTGGCTTGTGAAGCCAGCGCTCTAACCACTGAGCTACCGGGTGTGTGTGTGTGTGTGTGTGTGTGTGTGTGTGTGTGTGTGCGTGTGCGTGAGTGTGTCTTCTTCCTTCCTTTCTTGCTTCCTTCCACCTTTCATTCATTTATTCATTCATTCATTCGACCTATCCTTCCTTTTACCATCCCTCCCTCCCTCCCTCCTTTCATTCCTATGCCATTTCTTCCTTCCCTCATTTTCTGTATCCTCCACTCCTCACCTTCCTTTCTTTTCTCCTTCCTTTCTACCCTCTTGTCTTTCCTCAAACCCTCTTTTGTTTTTCTTAATCTTTAATTCTTACATGCTGTCTCTCTCTTCTCTCCTTTCAGGTTAGTATACTTTTATCGCCTAACCTGCATTTTTTGGAGAATATCCTTATAAATGCCTAATGTCCGAGCTACATTATTTTTTCTACTGTTTTTGAATGGACAAGGGAAACCAACTAAGGAGACTTCTTATATTGTGTGTCCAATAGAATAAAAGCAAAGTAACCCAAGGGAAGAATGGTTTAAGGAATGGAGAACCTTTGAAACTCCCCTCTGGAAGTCATGTTATAGAGTGAAGGGAAGTGATTAAAACATTTCTTGCCTGGCGCCGCAACTGAGGTCATATGCCGCCGAAAGATAGCTTGAAAATACTAGTAATGATAAAAAGTAAACGATAAAGGTAACAAGAATACGAGTTCAGATTGAAAGGAATATAATAAAAAGACTGGGATTTTAATGTACTAATCGCAAATGAGGGAGAGTCACGTTATAGGGAAGTTTATAATGAGTTTACCTTTCCACCTCTTTTTGTCTCCCTCCACGTCACAGTTAAGCAGGAAACACACACACACACACACACACACACACACACACACACACACACACACACACACACACACATATATATATATAAAAGGAAGGGCAGAGGCAGATTGAAAACTCGTGCAATGAACCGTTGACCTTTCACAGATTGATGCTGAATGTCAACGCTCAATAATGCAGCAAAATAAGAGAGAAAAAAGAGAAGTGGTTCTGTCGCGCCATCTTTTACAACGTGGCAGTGGGACTAAATAATTTTCTGTGGGATCGAAGCTGAGTCTGTTGGATCAGAACTCGTATTCTCAAACACTTCTGTACTTCACTTCCACTATTCCAAAAGGTTTTATCTAAATTTACACGAGTTTTTTTTAAGGTGTTTTGTACGGTTCGAGAGGCAGAATGACAAGATTTCTACATTATTAAATGGAAAAACACTCTTGGAAACCCCGGCCTTGGAAAATAGTCGCGGTGAGAGAGCAAAGCATTTCTGAAAACGGACCTAGAAGCGACAATATTGACTGCTACACCACAGCACTGAGATACCTGGGAACCAAATCTTTGTTATGAAACTAGTTATTTCTTATTCTTTGATGATAAAGAAGTTAATGCAAATGAAAATGAAAACTTCAATTAATGCAAGTGAATATCAAAACTTTAATTAATCCAAGTGAATATCAAAACTTCAATAAATGCAAGTATATATCAAAACTTCGATTAATGCAAGTAAATATAAAAACTTTAGTAGATTTTTCTTAGACTATTAAAATAACAGTACAGTTCACCAAACCCAAATGACGGAAAGATACACGGAACAAGAATAATGAGATATAAAGTTAGAGAAAAAAAAAAAAGCTAAGTTAGAGAAGAAAAAAGGTAAGTTAAAGAAAACAAATCTAAGTTAAAGAAAACAAATTTAAGTTAGAGAAAAAAAATCTGAGAAAAAACGCTAAGTTAGAAAAAAAGCTAAGTTAGAGAAAAAAAGATAAGTTAGAGAAAAAAAAAAGCTACAATATAAAGAGAAACGATACAATATTAGATCAAAAAGTTAAAATGCCACTGCTGCAATATAAATAAAACAACAAAATGAGACGAAAAACCTGAAATATCAAGATAGAGAAAAAAAACTGCAATGTAATGGAATCAAGTTTTTTTTTTTTTTTTTTTTACCTCTCTCTTACATCACAAGGTTCGTATTCTTACTATACACGAATTGTAAATAAAACCGTGTGCAAAGGAGTAAAGGAAATGTAAAAGCTACAACAATAAGAAATACAAGAAAGTTAAAATATAAAAGATAGGAAAATAAAACTGCAATATAAAGAGAAAAGATACAATATTAGATCAAAAATGTTAAATGCCACTGCTGCAATATTAACAGAACAACACAATATATAAGACGAAAAACTTGAAATATCATAAAGGCAAAAAAAAACTAATATAAAGGAATCAAGTACTTTTCTCCTTCATCACGAGGTTCCTGATCTTATTAATCTCGAACTGTGAAATTGATTATATCGTGTGCAAAGGAAGAAAGGAAATGCAAAAGTTACAATAATGAAAAATACTGAAATATCAAGATAGAAAAAAAAATGCAATGTAAAGGAATCACGTATTTTTCTCTTTTCAACTCGAACTGTGAAATTAATAGAATCGTGTACAAAGGAAGAAAGAAAATGCAAAAGGCTAGAAATATACACAAAACAAAATAGTTAAAATAGAAGAGAGAAAAAAGTACATTATCAAGAAAAAGATATGATATTAGATTAAAATTTGTAATATTGAGAACACACAATATGAGACGAAAAACCTGAAAAAATTGCAATATAAAAGAACCAAGTATTTTTTCTTTTCTCTCTTTCATCCATCACAAGGTTCCCATTCTTATTAGACGCGAACTGTAAATAGAATGGTGCAGTGCAACATGAAGTGAGCTGTGAGAGCGACACAAAGTAGGAAGGCCACGAGGCACCGCGGTGATAATAATGCATGAAAACCTCGTGTGAAATTAACCGATAACCTTTCACAGGCTGACGTTTAATTTAATTACTGAAGTGTTAGTCATGGAAATGAGAAAGAGAGAGAGAGAGAGAGAGAGAGAGAGAGAGAGAGAGAAGAATTACAAGGAGGATGATCATGAAGACAAACAGCAAAAGTGAAACAATGAAATAGATAAAAAGGTGATATTTTTAACCATTCGAGAGAGAGAGAGAGAGAGAGAGAGAGAGAGAGAGAGAGAGAGAGAGAGAACAAGGAGGATTATCATGGGGACAAACAGCAGTGAAACAATGAAATAGATAATAAGGTAATATTGTAACCATTCTTCTTCGTCGTCCTCTGCCTAACTTTTAAAAGAAACATGAGAATAATAATAAGAATGAGAAGAAAAGATATGACGTGTAACCCTCTTCATTTGACAGTACATAAGTAAAAATACACAATAAATATAAAAGAATAAAAATAATTAATAATTTTCCTTCTTCTACCGCTCAACCTTTCAAAAAAAAAAAAAAAAAGCATAAAAGCTGAAAAAAGGACGATGCCGCTGAGGAGAAAAAGGAGAAAAAAGGAATTATAGAAAAATGACTATTAACCTTTTTTTTTCCTGCATTCTTAACTATCTCATTATCTTGCATCTTTATATAGTGCAGTTCACACCCATCACACTTCTAAGCTCGTATGGATTCGCTGGTTGATCTTCTTTTGTGTTTTTTAATGTCTCCTTTTTTTCTTACATTCCACCCCTGGTTCGCCTAAAGCCCTAAACTATCTTACATATCCAGACAGTACAGTTTGAAATGCACTCCTAAGCTCTAATATTCACTCATTCTTGATCCTGCTTCGTGTTTTCTTTGCACTTCCGTATTTTTATCAATAATATTCTGTTTATTATTTTGTGTAGTCTCTAAACTATCTTACATTTTTATACAGTATAATTTGAAATGCACTCCTAAGCTCTATTATTCATTAATTCTTGATCTTCCTTTATGTTCTCTTTTGCTTCCTTCATTTTAATACTATTATTTCATCTCTTATTTCTCTAAACTATTCTACATTTCTATACAGCACAATTTAAAATACACCACTTAACTTTAATACATTCGCTATTTTTTGTTCCTCCTTCCTGTTCCATTGCGCTTCCTTCCTTTTTATCACTGTTTTTCCATCCCTTATTGCTCAAAAAACTCTAAACTACCTTTATTTCTATACAGGTCACTTTGAAATACGCTACTCGACTCTAATACACGCGCTAATTCTTGTTCCACCTTTGTGTTCCTTGTGCCCTCGTCCCTTCTTCACTAATATTTCATCTCTTACTCGTCTAAAAACTAAAGTATCTTAATTTGTACACAGCACCGTTCGAAATACACTACTCAATTCTAATACATGCGCAAATTCTTGTTCCTCCTTTGTGTTCCCTTGTGCCCTCGTCCCTTCATCCCTGCACAAGTCGCTAATGAGACGCCGCATAACTTGACGACGCACAGTAATCACATTAGCGGCCCACCAAGCAGTGTCTTATTTCCTCGCTTGCTTGCTGCCGCCGCTGCTTCCTGTCTGGTCTTCGCACGTCACTACCTCGCCTTGTCTTCCTCCTCCGCTTCCTCCTCAGTCGACTCCTCCTCCTGCTAGTGTTCGTTTTCTTCTCTCACCTCCTTCCCCTTCCACAAAATGCATTCTTTATCTCTGTTATTCTCCTCTTCTTTCTCTTTCTCCTTCTGTTAGTGTTTGTCTATCTCTCTTACCTTCTTCGACTTCCACAAAACAGTTTCTTTTCTTCACTGTTATTCTCCTCCTCCTCCTCCTCTTCCTCCTCTGTCAAAGATCTTATTTTCTCCTCCCTTCAACTATTTCCTCCATTTCTCCTCCTTCCTCCTCTCCTCGTATTATATCTCCGCTGCTACTTCCTCATTTCCTCCTCTTCCTACTCCTGCCTCTCCCTCCTCCTCTACCTCCTCTCCCTCACACTCACAAGGTCATTGCAGCGGGAGTTAAAATTCATGAGGCGATGCGTGGCGGCGTAACTTGAGGCATTTGTCATCTTAATACTGCTAACGTTATTAATCTAGAACATCATTTTCCGCATGGTAATTAATTAATAGAGTTAGTTAAACGTCAGTGGGTTGTCAGGTGAGAGAGAGGAAGAGGGAGAGAGAGGGAGAGGGAGAGCTGGGGGTGTTTCTCTTTCTCTCTCAGTGACAGTTTATTTAGTTTTCCTTTTTCTAAGCTGTTTTAAAATTCACACCAGTCGCCGCTTGAAATGTTGCGCGAGTGTTCTTGTTTTCTTTCCTGCCATTACATAAAGAGTCTGGATTTTGTATCACGTGTTGTCACCTTCCTGTGTGTGTGTGTGTGTGTGTGTGTGTGTGTGTGTGTGTGTGTGTGTGTGTATGCGATCAGTGATTGTTTGTTTTCTGTGTAGATTTGTGTTTGCTAGTTCGTCATTTAATATCCATCATTATTTTTCTTTTATTTCTTTTGTATTCGTTTGTGTAGAAAGGAAGGATGAAAGGAAGATACTGCTACTACTACTACTACTACTACTACTACTACTACTACTACTACTACTACTACTACTACTACTACTACTACTACTACTACTACTACTACTACTACAACAAGAGGGAGAAAAAAGACAAAAACTCGTCTAACCTCCTCCTCCTCCTCCTCCTCCTCCTCCTCCTCCTCCTCCTCCTCCTCCTCCTCCTCCTCCTTCTCTGTTTACGGCTCCCACGTGCCCTCGAATATGTTGGTATCAGTGCCTACACACACAACCCTCCTCCTCCTCCTCCTCCTCCTCCTCCTCCTCCTCCTCCTCCTCCTTTTCCTTCTCCTCCAGCACGTCACTCCCCTCATCCACTCCCTCATCCCAGCCACTGACTGCCTCCCTTTCCCCCTTTGAGCCTCATATCCAGCCTCTCCCATCCCCATCCTTCCCTGTCCTCCCCACCCACCCAGCCTTTCACGAGCCCACCCCAGCTAGTTTGAACTCTCGTAACCTCTCCCCAGTCTTCTCCTCCTCTCCTCTCCCCTCTCTTTCCCTCTCCCTCTCTCTCTCTCTCTCCCCAGCATGCATTGCAAATAGGAGCCCCGGGAACAGCTCAGTGGCCTCGCATCTTTCTCGTCTCATTTTGTCTGTGGATGTGCCCGTTTTCCTAGACCGCTCTCTCTCTCTCTCTCTCTCTCTCTCTCTCTCTCTCTCTCTCTCTCTCTATCTATCTATCTATCTTCGTTTTTTTATCTTTTGTCGTATTTTTGTTGTTTTATTCATGGTTATCTGTTTTCTTCTTTATTTCTTTTTCTTCTTCTTTTCTTCTTCTTCTTCTTCTTCTTCTTCTTCTTCTTCTTCTATTTCTTCTTCTTCTTTCGTGTTTCTCTTCCTCTTTCTTCTCCTGTATTCATTTTTACGTTAACTTTTATCTAAACCCTACCTATAATCTCTCTCTCTCTCTCTCTCTCTCTCTCTCTCTCTCTCTCTCTCTCTCTCTCTCTCTCTCTCTCTCTCTCTCTCTCTCTCTCTCTCTCTCTCTCTCTCTCTCTCTCTCTCTCTCTCTCTCTCTCTCTCTCTTTCAGACTTATCTACTCTTTCCTCGCCTCATTGCCTCTTTTCTGCCTCCAATTTACTTCTTCACATTCCATTTTCCAGTTGGTCGCCCTCCTTCACTATATTATCCTTGTTCTTGTTCCTTCTCTTCGTGTTTGTCCTCTCCCTGCCCCCTTTTGTCCTCCTCCTTCGTTTCCTCCCCTTCCTTTCCTTCCTCCCGCCCCATCCTATCTCTTCGCGTCCTCTCCTCTCGTTTTCTTCTCTCCTGCTTTTAATTTTTCTTCAACCTTAGTTATTTGTCTATTTTCTCCTCCTTTTCTCTCTCTCTCTTTCTATTTTCCTCTCTCTCTCTCTCTTCTTTTACCGTCCTCTTATTCTCCATACTCCCTTCAATCTCTTTCTACTTCTTCCTCCTCTTATCTTCTCTCCCTCCATTCTTCCTCCTCTCCCCTTCTCTTTCTCATCCTTCCTCCTCTCTCCTCTTCTCTCCCTCGATCCTTCCTCCCACTTCTAGTACTCCCTTTTCACCCATTTCTTTCCTCCTCTTCTCTTCCTCTTCTCCCTCCTTCCCACAAAACCTTCTTCATGATTTTCTTTCTAGTCTCATATTATTATTTTTCTTGCATTTTTTTGTATATTATTATCATTTATGTTAGTAATTTGTGTGTATATAGTTAAGAATATTGGTAGTTAGAGAGAGAGAGAGAGAGAGAGAGAGAGAGAGAGAACATGGCTTGAGATAAAAATTGAACTGCAGAAGACAGAGATGAATAGGGGAAACGGAGCAGAAAAGAAAGAAATAAGCAAGCAAACAAATAAACAAACGAAAAAAAAAACAGATTTAGGAATAGAACGAAAGAAAATGAAAGAAAAAATATGAGACGCAAAAATGAGAGAGAGAGAGAGAGAGAGAGAGAGAGAGAGAGAGAGAGAGAGAGAAATGTGGACACAGATAAAGTTTAAAGGTAGACAGAGAGAGGAAGATTGTACAAGGAGGAGGAGGAGGAGGAGGAGGAGGAGGAGATGGTGAGAGAGGTCGGAAGCTGGAGACTGGGAAAGGAGATGGAGGCCAGGAGATAGAGAAGGGAGGGAGAGTAAACAGGAAGAAGAGGGGGGGGATGATGAGGGGTGAGAGGCGAGAGTGTGGATGGAAGACAGGAGGGAGAGGAGGAAGAGAAAGAAAACAGAGGATATAAAGACAGAAGACAGGCAGATAGATGGAAGAGGAGAAGATGAAGATGGCGAACAGGAAGAAGTTAAAAGAGATGAAAAAAATGGATGGAAGAGAAGGAAGAGAAACAGCAGTAGATAGATAAGGAGAAAATGAGAAGGATTGGAATGAAAGGAAGAAATAAACAAGGAAGAAAATTGATGGAAAAGAAACAAGAGCAGATAGAAAAGGAGAAAATGGGAAGGATTGAAAGGAAAAGAAGGAAGAAAACAATAAAAAGAAAAACGGAAAGAAGGAACAAGAGGGAAGAAAAACAAGATGCGATGGAAAAGAACTCGGAAAATAAAGAAAAAGAAGAAAAGAATATGAAAAATACATGAAAATAAGATGAAAGCGAAAGAAACGAAAAGAATGAATGAAGAAAAGATAGAAAAAAGAAACATAGAATAAAAAAAAAACAATAAAACGGTCAAATAAAGAGAAAAAAATAGATAAATGAAGACAAAAAAAGACAATAAAAATAACGCACAAGAAAGAAAGATAAAGAGAGAGAGAGAGAGAGAGAGAGAGAGAGAGAGAGAGAGAGAGAGAGAGAGAGAGAGAGAGAGAGACAGCGAAGTGGAGAGAAGAGTAAGGCAGAGCAGCGTCTTGGTGTAATAGCGAAGGAAACGAAGCGGCAAGAGGACATTACTTTAAATTTTGTGGCTATCCCTGGTGAGTGGGAGAGGACGAGGCGCAGATCAGGCCGCCACTCACACCGACCCACAATAAACAGAGGTGGTGGAGGCGCAGCTTAAACCAAACTGCGCTCCAGATCTTGTTGTGTTTTGATTCCTGGTGACTGTGTGTGTGTGTGTGTGTGTGTGTGTGTGTGTGTGTGTGTGTGTGTGTGTGTGTGTGTGTGTGTCAAATTTCGCTAAAAAGAAAAAAAAATCTAGGGAAAAATCAATTATAAAGTGTGCATTTTTCAAGGCTACTGAGCATAAAGAAATCTCAACATGTGACATTATTTCTGTGTTTGTGACATGAAAATTCTGACAGGTGAGTTTTAATGTGTGTGTGTGTGTGTGTGTGTGTGTTTTGTTTTTATTGTGTGTGTGTGTGTGAACATGCTCACGTACACTCACGCACGCTAATCGAATTGTAATGACCGCCATCAATACTGAACGGTAAATTTAACAGTGCAATGTTTAGAGACGTGAGTGAGACTGCAGATACACAAAATAAGAAAATACTAAACAAATGATAACAAACGTACCGCTAAACATTACAACAGTGAACAAGACAACCACCTTTAAGCATCATAGCAAACAGGAAACAACCCCTGAACACCGAAACACATAAGAAACAACCCCTGAACACCGAAACACATAAGAAATCTATCCCTAAACATCATACCGGGAAAACCCTTGGACATCATAACACCTAAAAGATCACCTTTAAACAAATTGAAACGACTTTTAAATGAATAGGAAGCAACTTTTGAACACCAAATCAATCTTTAAACATCGAAACGTACAAAAAAAGCTGTAAATATAAAAAAAAAAGCTGAAAAGCAACCCTTGGACATCATAACGAATACGAAATGACCTTTAAACAAACTGAAACTCCGTAAAACATCATAGCGAAGGAAGAAAAACTCATAAACATCATAAAAACAGGAAAACAACTCTTGGATATCATAACAAATACGAAATTTACCCTTTAACAAATAAAAACTCTGCTTTAAAACATCATAGCGAAAGGGAAAACTAACCTAAACACAATAACGAATGAGAAAACACGCTCTAGCATCATAACACTGAGCACCCACAGTAATTAGAGTCTGGGTGCACACGAAGTAATGTCTGGTGGAGTTGGCGCATGTTAGGGGGACAATCCAGCCCTGTGCCGCCGAGTCCACACCCTCGCCCGAAGGTTTATTGGGCGAGATCCTGTATGGCAGAAAAACATTTATTTTATGTGTAACACGTAGGGTACTTAATGTGAATTGATGACCCGTCCCTCGCGGTTAATCCTGATGGATGCTGAGGCTTTGACTGGGCGGTGGGGAGGCTGCTGATGGCGGCGGCGGCGGCTGTAGTGGTAGTGGTGGTGGTGGTTGTCTGTGTAGTGTGGTGTCTCAAGGCCGCTGAGGATGTTGCTTGCTAACCCTTTCATTCCTATATAGTGTTGTTTCATCCTTCATTTTTGTTCGATCCTTTTTTTTTTTCTGGCGTGTCAATGGATCCTTTTCTGGCTCTTTTTGTTCCCCTTGACTCTATTGTGTCCCTTTTCTTTAACATTCAGAGCTCTAGGTGATTGTTTAGATATACACAAAGAGACACCAATTGGCGAATTTTGCGTGTTTTTAGTTCCATGGCTATTTAAAAACAGGTTACTCTAATCCTTTTTCTTTTATCATTAAGAGACTAGCAGATTGATTGCATAGATACACACAAAGACTTAATTGGCTAGTTTTGTGTGTTTTTAGTTCCAAGGCTACTTAAGAACACGTTAATCTAGTCTCTTTTCGTTTAACATTGAGAGCACTAGAAGATTGATTGCACAGATACACACAAAGACACAATTGGCTAGTTTTGCATTTTCTTAATGTCTTGGCTACTTTAAAACAGGTTACTCTAGTCCCTTTCCCTTTAACACTGAGAGCTCTGGCAGATTGTTTGCATAGATACACACAAAGACAACAATTGGCTACTTCTGCGTGCGGTTAGTTCCATGGCTACTTAAAAGTATTTCTGAAGGTGTGCCAAAGTGATTACAGTGAAAATTGTCTAACGTAACAGTTTTGGAATATAACGACTCTCAAACCGTTATCAATGTTTGTCGAGTTTAAACAGCTGTGACCTACGAGAGAAATTAAACTTATTACTATTATTCTGTCATCATAAGGAGGATGAAAAAGGCTTCGTTACTGACTGGAACACGAGGAAACTTAATGTGACGTTGGAGAAAAATATCGAAGCAAAATTTGAGGAAAGAGGAAGAAAAATTGACGCAGTAGACACGACTTGGTACTTTGGTGAACTTTTAAAAAATTTCCTGCAGTCCTTCTACTAATTAACAAGTTGCTATAGAGTTAAGTGAGAAAAAAAAAGTTATTTGCGAGTTGCAGTTTTCTTAATTTTAGTAATTTCGTTAGTACGGTCATGTCGCGTCTTCTCTATTTGTTCCTTCTTTTGCCAGCATAAATGTATCTCACCCATGTATCATTTACGTACATAGTATATTTCTTCTCGAGGATTTCCAAAGCAAGAGGGGGGTCGGTCTTTCCCAGAACACACCAGCGCTGCCTGTACCTTGATACGTATCCACACCTTACATAAGTCTCAATGGAAGGCAGGCATGGTGTCTCAAAGGTACGAGGTTTAAAGAGTGTAAGGGAAGCTGCTAACACCCGTATTCAGAAACGCCCTGTTCTCTCACCACGATGAGTTTCCAAGGCCACAGAGACGACTAGAAGGGTTCTCAAGACATTTTCTCCTTTCAGTACACTAGAAATTTTTCCCTCCAAAGACACCTCTCATCCTTCACATAAAACTACATGCATCTATCTACACATTATTCCTTCCTCCATTTCATTTCTTCCTTAGTCACTCCATGCTTTCCTTCTTTTCCTTGTTACTAACTCACTAAGTCCACTCAATCATTCAATCAGTTCGCAATTCGTACTTCAGATATAAGCAATAACTTCATTCCTACTTTTATTCCTTTCTCATTCAGCACATTCATTCATTTCTTCTCGACACAGCCTGCCCTCTAAAGACACCTCTCATCCTTCACACAAACCTACATGCATCTATACACACACACACATTCTTCATGCAAAATATAGAATTCACTTATATCATCCTCGGAGTTCCATGTTCTTTTATTTTTCTTCTCAAACCTTTTTTTTTTTTTTTTTTTTTTTTTTTGTGAAGGATAAGAAAAAACGACACTTTTCTCATTAGTTTACTCTCATATTTTTTTTTTCTCTCCTGTTTTCATGAAGACAATACTATTTCTTCTTTTTTCAGTTTTCGAGTAAAGGAAAAAAAAAATGAATGGACTCTTACTCATCTATCATTTAGGGACTTTTATTCTATTTTCAACCTGTGTGTGTGTGTGTGTGTGTGTGTGTGTGTGTGTGTGTGTGTGTGTGTGTGTGTGTGTGAAGAATAAGTTGTTTTTCTTTTTTGTGAAGAATAAGAAGAAAACGACACAGCCTGCCCTCTCAAGACACCTCTCATCCTTCACACAAACCAACATGCTTCTATCTACACGTACATTCTTCATGCAAAGTTGTAGAATTGACAAAAAATGCTCCTATACCATCATCGGAGTCTCTCTTCTGTAGGGACCGGTTCTTGAGTGGGCCTTTTTTACTTTTTGTTTATTTGTTTATTTTTCCCTTGGCCTGTGTTCCATCTTACATAAAAAAAAAGATTTGCTCATTAATTTACTCATTTTTTTATTTTATTCTCCTATTTTCATGAAGACTAGTCTACTATTTTTTTTTTTTTTTTTTTTTTTTAGTTTTCAAATAAAGGAAAGAAATTAATGGACTCTCACCTATGTATCATTTACGTACCTACATTTTATTATAATTTGAACCTTTTTTTCGTGAAATTAAGAAAAACAACACTTTTATTTTACATCTTTATTTTCATTTCTTACTTCAGTTTACGATTCAAGGAAGGAAATATATAAACTCTAACAATACCGTAACTATATCCAATGCTACTTACCTCATATTACACACAATTTTACCTTCATTTTCCAATCGACTCGAGCTCAGATTGAAAAAAAAAAACTGGCAAAAGAAAGGCAGACAATTAATAAGCTTCCAGGCAAACAAAAATCAGCTCGTCGTGTTTGGCTAGCAGACCACATCGCTCATTCCTCCACTCTCTATATTCCTTTTGACCTCCTGCTCCTCCTCCTCCTCCTCCTCCTCCTCCTCCTCCTCCTCCTCCTCCTCCTCCTCCTCCTCCTCCTCACTCACTCCCTCACTCTTTTGTTTCTTCTTATATTTAGAGCAAAATCGATCAGAACAGAATTTTTATTGCATTCCTGTCTTTTACATTTGCATAGATTTCATTTCATTCTCTTAGTCCTAAAGTCTCTCTCTCTCTCTCTCTCTCTCTCTCTCTCTCTCTCTCTCTCTCTCTCTCTCTCTCTCTCTCTCTCTCTCTCTCTCTCTCTCTCTCTCTCTCTCTCTCTCTCTCTCTCTCTCTCTCTTACTCCTAAAAGTAGCGGTAAAATTTTCTTTCCAATTTGTTTTCTTTGTCTTCTCTTGTGTTATCCTCCTTTTCTTTTTTCTCCCCTTTTTACATTTACTTCCCTTTCTGCTATTCTTTCCTTTTTTCCTTCGTTTTTTTCTTTTTTCTTCTTTTTTTTCCTTTTCTCTTTGCCTCCGGTTGTTATCTCTCCACTTTATCTCCACTCTGTTTTTCTTCCTCTTTCCCCCCATCTTTTAATCCTGCTCTCTCTCTCTCTCTCTCTCTCTCTCTCTCTCTCTCTCTCTCTCTCTCTCTCTCTCTCTCTCTCTCTCTCTCTCTCTCTCTCTCTCTCTCTCTCTCGTTTTTTTTCTTTTTTCTACATTTAGTGATGGTACTTACCTTTATTTTTGCTCCTTTTCTTTGAGTTTAATGTTTATCTCTCTCTCTCTCTCTCTCTCTCTCTCTCTCTCTCTCTCTCTCTCTCTCTCTCTCTCTCTCTCTCTCTCTCTCTCTCTCTCTCTCTCTCTCTCTCTCTCTCTCTCTCTTGGCCTGAAGCGATGAAACGCTACAAACGCGCATACAAGAATGGATTTAGAGGCGATGCACTCAGTTAACGAGAGAGAGATAGATAGAGAGAGAGAGAGAGAGAGAGAGAGTTGTTGTTCTATTTGTAATTTGGTATTTCTATTGTGCTTTGATTTGTTCTTCGATTATGTTCTTTCCATATAAAGTTTTGAGTATTTTTTTTATGGAAGGAAATGATGTCAACTTAAATTCAAGGCTTATATGAAGTGCAGTGTCTCCTACGTACAATCATTCTGTCCGAATAAATTATGTAACTTTTAATTTAAGTTATATTTAACCTCTTCAGTTCCATGACACGCTTTCATATTTATTCTACTTACTATTTGATGATTTTATACAGCTTCAGAAACTTACGTGGGGAATTAAAATAGTGAGGAATCTGGCCATGAAAGTTCTGTCCTCCTTAGAACCTCCCTAATGTAATAAAATCGTTTAATTACACCCAAAACTCAAGATTAAAATGTCGTACCTGTACTGAAGGGTTTAAGGTTATATTTTTCTATCATTTCTTTCTTTACCCTCATTATTTTCTTATACATTCACACAGTGGTATCTCTTATTTTTTCCACGTTCTCCATTGCTAAGAAATGGACTGCTCTTCACGTCAGCCTCACTTGTACTCAGAATTCCCCACTCACCTCATATTCTATAACACCTCTGCCCGCACCTCTACTTTCCACAGGGTCTAGATGAAGTCAGAAGAATTTTTACCTTTGTGTCTACTGTTCTAGTGTCAGTTTATCAAGGTTTCTTCAATAGCAAAGGGAGGAATAGTCTTGAGAAACCAGTTCACCTCTTTAGTACTAGAACGCATTTTTACCATGAGTTTTGGGTACAATTAGACGATTTTATTTGCAGTACGAAGGGTCTATGGGGGTCAGATTGATAGCCAGTCTTCACTATTTTGATCCCCACATAAGTTTCTGAAGCTGTACAAAATCACCAAATGGGAAGCAGAATATATATAAGAACGTGTCATGGTGCTGAGGAAGTTAATTATCACTGGTCTTTAGAAACAGTCCTAAGTGAGCAAAACAGTGAGCGTTGGTGCCTCGCCGCGCCCCCCACACACACCTGGAGGCTACTCGCTCAAGGGAGAGTTTATATTTCATTTGTAGTGGGCTTTTGTTTTCTCGTGGAGGGTCAACCGCCACGCCCACACATAACTTATTGCAGAAGCTCTTACCTCGATGCCAAACTTGTGAAGCGGCCTCAATGATTCACACCAGCCTCCTAATATTTGCAGTTTATTTACTTACGGCGATTATATATGTATAAAAAAAAAAAAGTATACTAAACTGCCGGCCATAGAAGAAATGCCAAGTAGATGATCAAATATTTAGGAGTAAGTGTCTTGAAAGCTTCCTCGTGAAAGAGTTCAAGTGACAGGAAGGTGGAAGTGGATCAAGTCACAGGAAGATGGAATTAGATCAAGTCACAGGAAGGTGGAAGTAGATTAAGTCACAGGAAGATGGAGGAAGCAGATCAAGTCACAGGAAGGTGGAAGTAGAGTCAGGATGGGAGTTGCAGAGCTTGTAGTGTGACTTTCAGCTGGTGTTTGGGAAATGTTGAACTGTTCCGTGGTGTGAAAAAACAGCCGTGATTGCTAATTGGTAATATCAATCTGTTGCAATAAAAAGCAATTATATGACTCGTTATAATTATTAATTTCATGAATGCAAATGAAGCGTATTTTTCACATGAACTGTTTTATTGTATTTCGTCACTTTTCTTGGTCAGCGTGAATGGCGACGCCAATAAATGTGCCAATGAAATCAAAATTAATATCAAGGAAGGAGAGAGAACTGAATGGAGGGAAACGAGGCACATTCAGCTGAGGTGGCCTGGAATAGACGGGACTTACAGACAACTGACGGATGTGAGGGAGGAGGTTAGTGATGACGATGATGATGATGATGAGGTGGCCTGGAATAATAACTAACAGACAACTGACGGATGTGAGGGAGGAGGTTAGTGATGATGATGATAATAATGATAATGATGATGATGAGGTGCTACACTGCGAAACAACCAAAGATAAGAAACTGAAGAGTGATGAGATCTTTATATATAAAGAAATAAAGTAAAATCAAGACGAGTAAGTGGTAAAGTAGAACATAATACAAAAAAGGAATTGAAATAGAAAAAAAAATACCAATTAAACTTTTTCTTCTGGTATTTCTTGCGTATCTTAAACAGTCATCCTTCAACTAAAATGGCGGCACCGGCTGACACTCACTCGTTTATCTTATCCCCTCCTCCTCCTCCTCCTCCTCCTCCTCCTCCTCCTCCTCCTCCTCCTCCTCCTCCTCCTCTCCCTTTTCTCCTTCATGTCCTCTCCCTCCTCTCCCTTCTCTCCCTTCTCTTCCTTTCGCTGAGTCTCACACGCCTCCCCCTCCCAGCCGAACAATTATAAGGCGCCTCCTCCGCCTGCCAGTCTTGGAGGGGCTGTGTGTCGCCTCCTGACGAAGCTAATCACAATCCCCCAATCCTTTTATACTGATCAGAGTGAGTCCTCGTGTGGCAGCTCTCTCTCTCTCTCTCTCTCTCTCTCTCTCTCTCTCTCTCTCTCTCTCTCTCTCTCTCTCTCTCTCTCTCTCTCTCTCTCTCTCTCTCTGCATCTTTAAATTGTTTTTTCTCTTTTTTCTTCTTAATTCTCTATTTTTTCTTCATTTTTTTCGCTTTTTGTATTTTCTATCTCTCTCATTTAGGTTTTTCTTCCTTTATTCTTCTTTTTTTCTGTTCTTGTTTGTTTTATTTTCTTCTCCTTTTTCCTTCTTCTTCTTCTTCGTCTTCCTTTTTCTTCTTCTTTTTCTTCTACTACTTCTTCTTCTTCTTCTTTTACTACTACTTCTTCTTTTTCTTCTTCTTCTTCTTCTTCTTTTTCTTCTTCTTCTTCTTCTTCTTCTTCTCCTCCTTCCTCTTCTTCTTCTTCTTCCTCTTTCTCCTTCCCTTGGTCCCATTCTATTAAGGAAAAAATGGCCGGTTCTTTCCTCTCCTTTCTTTTCTTTTCGAGTGGACTTGTTTTAATTCTTTCATCTAAGTTTAATCCTCATTACTTTCCGTTCCAATCCTGCGACAGGTTTATTATATCCTGTTTCAGACGTAATTCCAACCATTTAGTCTTCCTCCTCCTAATTATTTTCCTCCCTCACGGAGTTACTTACGAGGAGGAGGAGGAGGAGGAGGAGGAGGAAGAAAAAGGGTTAGTAGTTAGGTTAGAAACGTATGTATGTTTGATTCTCTCTCTCTCTCTCTCTCTCTCTCTCTCTCTCTCTCTCTCTCTCTCTCTCTCTCTCTCTCTCTCTCTCTCTCTCTCTCTCTCGCAGTTATTATTTTTTTCCATTGTTTTGTCGTAATGTGGGACAGCTTTAGTGTTACCATGTTGTAAGCAGACGGCGTAGTGGTTTAGCTTACACCCTGAAGATTTAGAAATAAGCGCATTTTTATAATAGGAAGGCAGTTCTCGGTATATTTGCTATTAGAAACTCCAGATTTTTGTTAATGTCACGTGAAACTGTTGACTTTTTATATCTATTGACAAGACTTCCAGATTTTGAAGCATGTATCTGGGAAACAAAAATTCAGTTTCTGGGTTTTTTTTTTTTTTTTATGTTAGAAACGTATGTATGTTTGATTTTCTCTCTCTCTCTCTCTCTCTCTCTCTCTCTCTCTCTCTCTCTCTCTCTCTCTCTCTCTCTCTCTCTCTCTCTCTCTCTCTCTCTCTCTCTCTCTCTCTCTCTCTCTCTCTCTCTCTCTCTCTCTCTCTCTCTCTCTGCTTCATTCATCTCCCGCGCCGTTCCACTCCCCGCATTCTGATCATCTTCTCCCTCATTAATCATTCCCGGGCGTCCGTCCTTCTCATTTTTTCATCTTCTTTCTTCCCTTTCTCTCTCTCATTACATCTGCGCGCCGCGAGGATAGGGCAGGTCAGGATAGGCTTACAAGAGGAGGAGGAGAGAGGGAGACAGAGAGGAAGAGGGAGGAAGAGGAGGCCATTGCAGACCAAAAGGTTTTTCTTATTGCGTGCACTACTTCGTTTTCTTTGAAGTTAGATTAGGCTACGCCGGGTACGAGTGGGCAAGGCTCCGTAAAAACCCTTTGCTACTCGCAGCGCTGGGATCACGATCTTTGATGCCGCTGAGCAGCGGACACACACAAGGGCCGCTCGGACCCTTGAAACAAGCCTCTGGTAAGGGTGTTCCTCGGAGGGTGACTGTTACTACTACTGCTAATATTGCTGCTACTGCTGCTACTACTACTACTACTACTACTACTACTACTACTACTACTACTACTACTACTATTGCTACTACTACTACTACTACTACTACTACTACTACTACTACTACTGCTGCTGCTGCTACTATTGCTACTGCTACAGCTACTGTTACTACTACTACTACTACTACTGCTACTGCTACTACTCTTACCATCACTACTACCACTACTACACTACTACTACTACTACTACTACTACTACTACTACTACTACTACTACTACTACTACTACTACTACTACTACTACTACTACCACCACCCCTACTACCACTGTTACTACTACTACTACTAGTGGTACACAACTTCCTCGCAGCTCCTCCCTTGTTAATGGTGACTTACATGGATCAAGAGGCTCACGGGAAGTTCATAATGCTAAGCCGTGCCCCGCCAGCGTCCCGCACCTCACGACGCGCCTCACTGCCACCCCTGCGCCCGCCCCTGCCCTCCACCTCCCGTCGCGGCCAATGGAGCGGCAAGCGTTTAAACACCAGCGATAATTTTGCTCCTCAGCCGTGAATCTGGTGACTCAGTGAAACACAAGCTGGGTGATGCTAAATTAACTTGATATACCCTCTCTCTCTCTCTCTCTCTCTCTCTCTCTCTCTCTCTCTCTCTCTCTCTCTCTCTTGTTTTTGCTTTAATATACTCCCTTATCTGCCTTAGTCCTTCATTATCAATTTTCTTTCCTTGTATGAGAGGAAAACAGAAAGAAAGAACAGTGTGTGTGTGTGTGTGTGTGTGTGTGTGTGTGTGTGTGTGTGTGTGTGTGTGTGTGTGTGTGTGTGTGTGTGTGTAGCTGTCCTTTACTAGTAATGGTGAAAAATTATAGAAGTACATACATTACATCGTACAAATAACACGGTGTGCTTGGTGACCTGAAATTGTATGAAAAACAATACATGAAATTGTAATGAGTCAGCGAAATTGTGCTACAGTGACAATGAAATAAAAATGTTGAGAATTCATGTAAAATCATCATTAAGGATAAGTTTAATTCAATTCTCTCTCTCTCTCTCTCTCTCTCTCTCTCTCTCTCTCTCTCTCTCTCTCTCTCTCTCTCTCTCTCTCTCTCGCGGGCGTGCAAACCGTGGCCTGGCCTCACGTGTTCATTTTACGTGTTTTTGGTAATTGGGTTAGGAAGGAAAAAGAAAAGAGTGCATTTTTCCGCCGCCTTTGTGTCAACATTATATTTTTAACTCTTCATGACTCGCCCAAATCACACCGGCAGAAAAAATTGTATTAAAATAATCCGTGTTGATTTTGGGTATTGTGAAAAAAAAAATGAAAAAAGGCAATATTGCGGAAACGGTGGTCAAGGACTTCAACATCAACACGAGAAAAAAATCAAATCTAAATATATTTTTGACACAGATTGTTTTTTGTGTAGAATATTCCATCTTTTAGGATTTCTTAAAGCAAAAATACGGCATTGTAAAACATCATAATGCAATTTTTATATTCAAAGAGTTTTAATTCAATATTTATAGGAAAAATACCACGATTCTCAAAACATCAGCGAAATTGATTAAGAGAGAGAGAGAGAGAGAGAGAGAGAGAGAGAGTAAAAAAAGGTTTCTCAGGAGCTAATTAACAAGAAACGCACAGAAATTAACAAAAAGAGAAAAAAAAAAAAAACTACTCCAAACATAAATTCTAAACAGCAATCAGTAAAACAGAGAACAAAAATAAAAAAAGATAGAAAAGTAACCATTTTAGAAAGAAAGAATTAATAGATAGAAAATATCAGAAGATAAAAGATAGAAATAATAGATAGAAAAATAGAAAATAAGAAGAGATAATAGATAGAAAAGCAACCATTTTATAAAGAAAGAAATAATAGATAGAAATAATAAATAAAAAATATAAAATAATAGAAAAGCAATCATTTTAGAAAGAAAGAAACAATAGATAGAAAATAATAGATAAATAATAGATAGAAATGAAAATAGAAAATAATAGATAGAAGAGTAGCCATTTTAGAAAGAAAGAAACAAGAATACAAGAGTAAAATCCACCGCAATACATAAGGGAAAGAATAAAGACCGTAACAACATCCACATCTTGGGATCGGAGGTTAGCAAGAGCCGTGATCGGAGGCCCAGTGATGGCCGGCACCAGGGAGTGTTGGACCGCCCAAAGACTGTTTCCGGATCCTGCAAGTTCACATCCGGAAGCTGAGAAGGATTTAATTGTCATTTGGGGAAAGCTTTCGCGTTACCGGACCGACCTGCAACTAGAGGAGGAGGAGGAGGAGGAGGAGGAGGAGGAGGTGGTGATATACGAGATGGAAAAGGATGAATAAGAAGAGTTAGAGAAGAAATACAAAGGAATACAAAGAAAAAAGAACACATAAGGAGGGTGTTGGAGGAGAAATAGGAGGAGGAGATATAGTAGATGGAAAAGGAAGAAGTAGAGTCAGAGAAGAATTACAAAGGAATGCAAAGGAACAAAACAGAATGTGGGTGTTGGAGGAAAAGGAGGAAGTGATATAGGAGATGGAGGAGAAAGAATAAAAGTTAGAAAAGAAATACAAAGGATTGCAAGGAAAGAAAATATAAGGAGGGTGTTGGTGGAGGAGGAGGAAGAGGAGGAGGAGGAGGAGGAGGAGGAGGAAAAGAGGAGGAAGAGGAGGAGTTATTCCTTCCTCTCTTTCTCTACCTTCTACGCATTCTACACTTCGTTCCCTCATCATCCTTTACGTTCCCCCTTTCCTCCCTACCCTCCCTCCCTCCGACATCCTACCTTCCTCCCTTCCTTTCCATTCTCCCCTACGCCTCGTCTAACCACGTAAACGACCTCAAACGATCCAAATTGACACTAATTGTTGTAATGCCGAGGCAAGACGCGAGTAGCCTTGGCCGTGCATCTCGTGATATTGCAGCTGGCCAAGTGGAGGGTGTAATATTAGCAGGAAGTGATTGTTTCTTAGTGTGTAGGTGTGGGGCGGGGTGTAGGTTGCTTTAGTGATGGTAGAAACGTGAGATAACCTTTGTCTCCTAACCTGACTTCTTCCAACCTATCTTTAGTCTCATGTTTGGACGTCTTATTAGCAGGAAGTGATTAATTTTTAGTCTGTAGGTGTATGGCGGAGTGCAGGTTGGTTGAGTCAGGCTAGAAACGCGAGCTAATCTTTGTATTGTAATATAACTTATCTTAATCTATCGTAGTAGTAGTTTTGGGTGTATTTTTAGCAGGATGTGATTGTTTTTTAGTCTGTAGGAGTGTGGCGGGTGTAGTTTGTTTTAGCAAGGCTAGAAACGTGAGCTAACCTTTGTATTGTAATCTAATCTATCTTAATCTATATCGTAGTAGTATTTTTTGGTGCACTTCTAGCAGGAATTGTTTTTTTTTAGTCTGTAGGTGTATGGCGGGGTGCAGGTTGGTTGAGTCAGGTTAGAATCGTGAGCTAGCCTTTGTATTGTAACCTAACCTCTTAACCCATCCTAGTATCATTTTCTGGTGTACATTCAGCAGGAATTCATTGTTTTTAAGTGTGTAGGTGTCTCGCGGGGTGTAGCTTGCTTTAGTGAGGCTAGAAACGTGAGCTAACCTTTGTATTCTAGGCTGACCTGTCTTGATTTTTCTTTGCATCATTTTCTGGTGTACTTTTAGCGGGTATTGATTGTGTGTTAGTCTGTAGGTGTATGGCGGGGTGTAGCTTGCTTCAGTGAGGGCTTGAACGCTAACTAACCTTTATACGAGTATTGTAACCTAATGTGTCCTAACTCATAGCAATATCGTTTTCTGGTGTACTTTTAGCAGGTATTGATTTTCTCGTAGTCTGTAGGTATATGGCGGAGTGTAGCTTGCTTCAGTGAGGGTTTGAACGTGAGCAAACCTTTATATTGTAACCTAAACTGCCTTAACACATCGTTGTATTCTTTTCCGACGGTCTTTTAGCAGGAATTCATTGTGTTTTAGTCTTTAGGTGTGGGTCGCGGTGTGGCTTGCTTTAGTGAGGGTAGGAACGTGAGCTAACCTTTGTATCCTTATCTAACCTGTCTCAACCTGTCTTTAGTTTCATTTCTGGATATAATGTTAGCAGGAATTGATTGTTTCTTTGTCTGTAGGTGTGAGTCAGGTTGTAGGTTGCTTAAACAAGGCCTTGGATATAAGCTTATCTTTGTATCCTGCCTTTACCTGTCCTTATATTACAAGCAACCTGTCCAATGTCCTATGAGCTAACCTTTCCCATCCTTTCATATCCTATTTAACCCTAACTTAATGTAATCTTAGCACTTTTACATAACCTATCCTAACTTAACCTAACCTAACCTAACCTAACCCAATCCTTCCGTCACTCCTTCCCCATCACTCCCTCCCATCAGCCCTTCACATCACCCCTTCACTCACCTCTCTCACACTCACCCTCCCTTCAATTACCCACTAATATAACTCATTCAGGTCACTGCTACCCTCCCTTCTCCCTAGAGTCGCCTTCAGCCTCCTCATCTTCCTTCTCCTTCTCCTCCTCCTCTATCTCCCTCCTCTTCTCCATCTTCATCCTATTCCTTCACATCTTTCCTACTTGTCCCGACCCAACCTATCCTAACCTAACCATATCTTACATGATCAAATGTAAATTCACCTAAATGAAGAATATTTTAAAGTTGATTTTGAAAGGTATCATTTTATAATATAGTAAGTAAGTTAGTGTTCTTTCTGTTTTTCCCTTCTCCTTCTCCTCCTTTTGCTCTTTCTAATCTTTCAAAGTCAAGCCATTATTTCAGTCTAGCCTGTTAGTGTTCTTTCTGTTTTCCCTTCTCCTCCTCCTCCTTTTGCTCTTTCTAATCTTTCAAAGTCAAGCCAAAGTCATGTTATTTCAGTCTATCCTTACGAATCTTAACTTAGTTTTAACTCGCTTAAAGGAGGAGCAAGTCTAGAGATGAGTTTCAAAGATATGACATTAGAACATACTAGTTTTGTTATCCTTCTCCTCTTTCAATACATTCTCTTTCCTTAACGTAACAGCTAACTTTGCCCAACCTAACTTAACTTAACCTTGCCTAACTTTGCCTAACCTAACCTTGCTAAACCTAACCTAACCAAACCTAACCTTGCTTAACCTTACATAATATAAACGAACCTAACATAACATATCCTACTTTAAGAGAGATTATAGAGTTAAGTTGCAAAGACCTGAATGTACTTAAACTGTTCCTCTTCCTCCTCCTCCTCCTCATCCTCCTCCTTCTCCTCCTGCTGTTCGGAGTGAGCACAAACACCGCCCTTTGCACCTTCCCAATCCTGGAGAATTTGAGGCCTCCACGAGCATCAGGGCCAGCAACAAACAGCCTCCCGCCAGCGCCTGAGAGCCTCCGAGCGCCATTAGGTTGCTAATGAGGCTCTGGTCATTTCTGGATCATGTCACAGCATTGTAATGTTCAGATCACCATTACCACTGGACTGGGATGAGCGAAGTGTATTGGGTTTTAAGGGGAGGGTGTGCTGGGGGTGTGTTGGGGTGTGTGGGTGTTGGGTGTTGTCTAGCTGTAGTGTTGCAAAGGTCGTTGGCGTTTAATGTGGTGTTGTGATGTGTTTTAGGGTGTTTGGAATGGCTAGTGTGGGTGTGTGTGTGTGTGTGTGTGTGTGTGTGTGTGTGTGTGTGTGTGTGTGTGTGTGTGTGTGTGTGTGTGTGTGTGTGTGTGTGTGTGTGTGTGTGTGTGTGTGTGTGTGTGTGTGTGTGTTTATCGAGTTGTATGCAAGAGTTGAGTCAATTTCGTGGTGTCCTGTTTCTGCATCCGTTTTTTACCTAGAGAGAGAGAGAGAGAGAGAGAGAGAGAGAGGTAAAAAAAAGCTTCCGGACAGTCAGCCAATACGTTATCATGTCAGTCAGTCAATCGGAGTCATTCATTGTCAGCAAATTAATCAGTTAGTCAGTCCGTCAGCCAATCATTAGACATAGTTATAGTTCGACTGTATAACCATTAACGTAGGAAGAGCTTCGAGATTGTAGAATAGATTACTTTTTTTTATGTAAGAGAGGAGGACTGGCCAAGGGCAACAAAAATATAAAGTAAAAAAATCCCACTCAGTTGCCAGTCTCCTTATATAGCAGATAGAATTAGCTAAAGTAGGGACAAATATCTTGAAACCTCCCTCTTGAATAACAACAATCCTTCATCTTGGACAGCTATTCAGTCAGTCACTCGTCCCCAGTGTTGAGAAAGACAATATAGAAGTACTCCCGTCTCCCTCCACACCAAGACGCTTCCTTTTCCCTGCCTCTCCCTGGGATGCTGCGGGCGAGGCGTGGCGGGGACCAGCTGGTCTTAGGTCAGGGAAGAGTGCGCCTTTTGACTCTCAGCTTAGGTTAGGTCTGTCTGCTCTTTTGTCCTCCTGCCAGGTATAAGAGTAAACAAGTCGGAATGTGGTCTGTTTGAGTTCCGTCCCGTATGCAAATATTAACTTGACTTGGTTGTTGTAAGAGGAGAAAGTGAGGCTGTTGTGACCGAGTTATGAGTACAGATAAGGTGGTTCTGTGTTGGGCGTTTGTGGGAGGAATGTGTTGTGTGTTGTTGTGACTTGTGAATGTAAATAATGAGGTTTTGTTAAGGTTCTGAGGGTCTGTAGAAATATATTATATGTTGTGACGGTCTAAGTATAATTAATGAGAGTTTGTGAGTGTTATGAATGCTGGTAAGAATATGATGTCTGTTATGACGAGTTGTGAGTAAAATTAAGATAATTTTGTGAGTGTTATGAGTGTTAGAATTACGTGACTCTGTGAGGTTTGTAAGTGATAGAATGTCTTATTATGAGTTGTGTTCAAACTAATGAGTCTTTGAGAGCTGAGTGGCGGAAATGTGTAATGCCATCAGGTAAAAATGAGTAACTAATCTAACCATTAAAATACAAGATGAATGCTTTCTTCCCCTAAACAGTGGCACGGGTGACGGTCCCTTCACCTGCAAGACTAATTAATTTTGTCTTCCTTACTTCGTTATGTGGTATTTATGTATTGACTTTTTTTTACATAAGTTAATTGTTCAGCAGGCAGTTCTCCATTAATTAGTAATGATAATCTAGGAAGCTAAGTAAAAATGTCCCTTTTGTCCCCTAAATCCTCCGTATTGCATGACTATAAAAACCTTTCAATTTCCACAAGACAGTAGTGAAGTAGCTGAATTTGTGGCTGTCAGCTTATCACTCCAGTGGTCAGTTCAGTTCACACATGATATTTTTCTTGATCCTTTTTGATGGAACCTATTTTTGATAAAGATATGAAACTTATTTTTTTCTAAATTTAGTATCGGAGTCCTCTCTTCTTTTTTTCAAGCTTACCAAGAGAATAACACAGGTGAGATATGGCTTCCCTCTCAGAAAAATAACCTGCACACACACAAACACACACACATACACCAGCCCACCCATACACACACTCATACACGCACCTAAGACACCTGCACACATAAACACACACACACTCACGCACTCCGTGATACAAACACCAACACTTCCCAACCCAGCATTCCCCGTAGTAGTTGCATCGCTGAGTCTGTAAGCACACCAGGAGATGGTAAGGCATTTTTTCAGGAAGGTGAATGGACAAAGTTACCAAGAGAGAAAAGGAAAGAAAAGAAAAGACTGGCTGGCTAGCTGGCTAATTGCCTACTTGTCTGCTTGCCTGCCTACCTGCCTGCTCACCTTCCTACCTGCTTGCCTGCCTGCCTGGTTCACTGGCTGGCTGGTCGGCTGGGTAGATGGTTAGCTGGATGATGGGCAGGTTGGCTGGCAGGCTGGCTGACAGGCTGGCTGGCAGGCTGGCTGGCTGGCTAGCTTCCATCACTGAGCTCTGTGACATCAGTGGGCCATTTTTCGCTTTTATTTTCGTTGTTGTTCAAGGCCAGTGCCCTTCAAACATCGATAACACATTGCATATAACAGTTTTAACTTAATTTTCGTCATACGTGAAATACTGCAGTGTATTTTCATTGAAAACGTAGAGTATTGTTGGTGAGTGACTCACCTGTAGCTGTCTTGGGGAAGCTAAGCGTCGCCTCTCCGGGAGCTTAGCAGGTCGTGTTGGCCAGGTAGTGTCGCGGGACCCTCGCCTGTCATAACGCTTGAGTCTCCGCCGGTAGCCGAGGATGTGCTCACCTGAGAGAGAGAGAGAGAGAGAGAGAGAGAGGCACAGATATAGACAAACATTTAGACAGAGACACGGAGAGAAAGAAATACAGACAGACAATAAGAAGAAAAGACAAGCTGAAAAAAACTATGCTTTTTGAATGAAAGAAAAGAAGTGAGGATGAATGAATGAATGAAAACCACCTTATGCCTTCTCCTCCTCCTCCTCCTCCTCCTCCTCCTCCTCCTCCTCCTCCTCCTCCTCCTCCTCCACAAGACGTCCACCTGACCCAGCCTTGGATTAATACCCTGTCCCAGCCCCCACCGTCAGTTGTGCCCTCGAGGGAGTGTTTGACCCTCTTTCTTTTCCTCCTAACTTTGTTTAGCCCTTCCCGCTTTATCCTCGCTCTTCCTCTTCTGCTCCTGCTCTATTTCTTTTTTTTTTCCTTTACTTCTTTTATCCCTTGTCTATTTTTACTTTTTCCTCTCGTCTTTTCTTTAATCTTTCTTACTTTAGTGATGTGTTTTCCTTCATTATGTTTTTCTTTTTCTTTTTCTCTTCTTCTATTCGTAATTCTTTTGTTTTTTTTCCGTTTTCTTTTCATTTTTTTATGGATACACTTACTTGTTTTGTTTTATTTTCCAAGTTTTTATCTTTTACTACATTTTTTATATAGTATTTCTTATCAACGTATCTCTCTCTCTCTCTCTCTCTCTCTCTCTCTCTCTCTCTCTCTCTCTCTCTCTCTCTCTCTCTCTCTCTCTCTCTCTCTCTCCATATTAAAACAGTCCTTCAATATTCAGTTGTTGTTTTTTTTCACCCATTTTCTCTCATATTCAACAACTCCATCGTTTTCTTTGATTAAATAGGAGCGAACATCACCTTGAAGAGAGAGAGAGAGAGAGAGAGAGAGAGAGAGAGAGAGAGAGAAAGAGAGAGAGAGCGGTGGGAGTGAGGGGTGGTCTTGGGAAGTCTGCACGGGAGCAATGGTGAAGTGGCGGGAAATCGGCACTAACAGTAACGTGTGTGATCGTAAGTAGAGGCGTGGGTGCCATTCCCAGGCTAATTCCACCCAAGTAGGACAAGGCACGCGGCGAGAGAGAGAGAGAGAGAGAGAGAGAGAGAGAGAGAGAGAGAGAGAGAGAAAGAGAGAGAGAAGGAGATGGGGAGGAATACGTTGATAAGAGAAAAGTGGAAAAAGAAAGGAAAAGGAGACAAAGATAGAGAAACAGAGAGATAGATAGATAGATAGAGAGAGAGAGAGAGAGAGAGAGAGAGAGAGAGAGAGAGAGAGAGAGGAAAAGAAATACGTTGATAAGAGGAAAATAAAAAGAAAGCGAAAAAAGGAAAAGGAGAAAGATAAATAGATGACATTGAGAGAGAGAGAGAGAGAGAGAGAAAATAGCTTACATACATAATGACAGACACTGCATAAAGATTTCCATGCTTATTAAGATTGAGTTTATTTGCGTACGTACTCTCTGTCGGTCTACCTTCAGTCTATATATATACATACATCATTGATCCTTACTCTTTACATTGTGGACTTCAACGATGCATCAAATATAAATTCAGAGTAATGCAGACTTTAAAAGACACACATTTTCAGAATATATTAAACAGGAAGCAAAATATACAGAAACGAAGAAAAAGTGCAACAAATCATACAGACAGAGAGACTAACAGACAGAGAGGCAGAATTGTGGAACGGACAGGCATGTAAATAGAAAGCAGATTAGACGGAAACTTAGAATAACAGATTATTTTGACTAACTGACAGATGCACGGATAGACAAACAAATGGAGAGAGAGTAAGGTTTAATTGTCCTTAGTTATAATCACTTTTAGCCCTTATTTCTCATAAAAACCACAGTGTTACTATACATGAAAAGACAGGAAGACAGACACAAGAAGACAGAAGCACAGTAGTAAGGAATCAAACAGAAAGCCGGAGAGAAACAGATAGCGAAAATACAATGACACCAAGAAACATTCCATGCATATACACAGAGGAAGCAAATACATTGATAAGATATGAGAGAGGATAGACAGAGACAGATAGATAAACAGATAGACAGGCGGGCAGGCAGGCAAGCAGGAGCACAGGGAAACATATCACAGGAACTTGCAAAAATAATGAATATATTGAAGACAGACACACGGAAACGCCTACCAGACAAAGCAGTGACAGGCATATAGACAGACAGATAGACAGAAGGATATAGACAGCGAGATGCAGCAAATAAATAGAAATCTTTCGTTATTTCATTGAAGAATAAGATATTGTGAAAATATCATACGAATTTAAATATAGTATACATTTATATCGAGTATCAGGACGCGTTTCCATATTCATTTTCTTACTGTTTGGTGATTTTATACAGCTTCAGAAACTCATGTTGGGAATTGAAATAGTGAAGACTGTGGCCATTAATCTTCTGACCTCCATAGACCCTTCTAAATGTCAATAAAATGGTCCAATCGTACACAAATCTCAAGGTAAAAATGTGTCCCAGAACTGAAGGGGCTAAAGTAATAGGTGAGAAGTAAAAGGGATTCGTGCCTGTGATCAGTGATGCAAGAAGAGTCAGCGTGTAACGGGTGACCTCTACTAAATGCCCATGTTGTTTTTCCTTGCCTAATATTCTTCTTCGAACCGCCCTAATAATTCCCGCCAAGACAGATGCGATGAACAAGTGTGGTTTTTTTTTTTTTTTTCTCCCTTTTCCGTGTCTTCCATTCTTTTTTTTTTCCTATGTGATGACCAAGTGTAAGTTGTTTTTTTCCTCTCTTTTCTGTGTCTTTTATTCCTTTTTTTTCTATATTCCTTATTATACATGTCACAAACACCTTTTTATATCTTATCTTTCTTCTCCAATGCTTCATAATTTTGTTCTTTTTCTTCTTGTTTTGATTTTTTATAAGCCATTTCCATACAGTGCACACCTTTTATTGTTTCTTCCTCCTCTACTTTTAGGTCAAAAATTTAGTCATGTTTCTCCTATCTTTATTTGCTTTCAACTATCTATTTACACCTTTTCAATTTTGTTTTCTATCTTCAACTCTCCATTTCTTTCATTTTCATTGTTTTCTATGTCAAGTCTCTAAATCCTTTTTCTCATACATATTATGAATTAGCAACATGCTCTTCTAACATACCAAAAAACTAATCTTTTCCCTCTATTTTCTTTTTCCTCTAAGCCTTCTTCCTGCCTTCTCATATATATTCTAAATTAGCAACATTTACTTCTGATATATCAAAAAAACTAATCTTTACCCCTTATTCTCTTTCTCTCTAAGCCTCCAAATCACACTACTCATTCATTTGACCCTCCTCTACGAAAACCTTCCTCCGTCACTCCATAAAGCGACAGAGTTCGGCAGCGTGTTAACAGAAAACGCTTGATTTTATTCCACACACGAGCTGGACCGGACAAAACCATGCTATCGATATTCACGCTATTTAAACTCAACGATGTGACTTGCTTTGGTGTCCCTCAGCCCAGTGGTTCAGCTTGAAGGGCACTTGTAATTCAGAAGACAGGGGGAGAGACAGAGAAAGAGAGGGAGAGACGAACAGACATGCAGCATAAGGCCAAGATAGTGTTAGCCCTTCGTGACCTTAAGCTTCACCCCTCATCAAAGCTGCCCCGGTGTTCTAGTGCATTATGATAAGAGACACCGCCGCCTCAGCTCCATAAGTCTTGTGGTTGTCATGTAGTGAGGATCAGGTTGGCTGCGTGTGGGTTAGTAATGTGAAGCAGACATACTCGCTCTCTGAAATGGTGAGATGTGGCGGTGTTCTTGATATAGTGAGAGTCTGCCCCGTGTTCTGAAATGGTTTGCTCTTTCACCACTATACGTTTAAAGGCTACAGCTGTGATTAACCGGCTTCTCAAGAGTATTTTTACTGTTAACAATATATAAATCATGTTAATCTGTCACTAGAATCACACAAACACGTATTAAAAACCGTGTAACTCGTAGCAGACCCCTTTAAATGTAGTATAGATGCGGTGAAGTGCAGTGGCGTTTCAGAATACTGTGTTTGCGTGGGACGGCGATCCTGAGATTCAGAAAAATATATGCGTCTGTTTTAATGTGCCACCAGCTCGTATTTACATAATTTTAAGTGGCTGCTCTCTTTGTTGCACCGCTGACCTTGGCCGCGAGCAGGGATGGATAGCAGTGAGGCAGGAGATTAAGCAGCGGCGGCCCGTGAGTCACACCTGCTCGTGCATTATACAGCCAAGAGCGCCGCGCCTTGACTGTTGCTTAAACTTGAGTTCAGAACCTTTTGTGGAAGAAACAGAGAACTTCCGGACGTGTGTAATGGGATTCCTTGATGCAGTGGAGCTTCTTCGCCCACTGGAGCCTGTGTAATGGTGGCCCCTCCTCCTCAGGGCCGCGGAGCCATGAATAATGAGTGTGTGAGTGACGCCGAGCCTCTTCCTGGAATGCCACAGGTAAAAGTTTAAGAAGGTGATCAGTCTCTCTCCGCCTCCACGTTCCCTAACCCTGTCCCTTTCTTCCTTCGCCGGCAGCACCTCCTCCTGTTGTTCGTGCAGGGCAGACACATGTTTTACTCTCTATAGGAAGAGCTAGAGTGTTACCAGCTCTATTCCCTCTGTCTCTCTCCCTTTCTCCCTCTTCCTCTCTCTTTACTAGTCTTCCAATCAGTGTCTAAGTGATGGATTCCAAGGCCAGCGAGAGATGGAATGGAGCAGATCACAACTACAGCCAGGGATTTATGGGTCGTAATCAAATCTCCCACTGAATTATGCTCGTATCTCAGGCCTATTGAAATCTACTTGGAATTCATTCTCATGGGAAAAAAGTAGAGTGCGGCTGATTAATATGATTTGCGCTCCATATGAGGAAAATGTTTGGTGTGCCTGGAAGCCCCGCGTGTGTGGCGGCGCGTGGAAGAGGAAAGGAAAAAGAGAGGCGAGGGAGGCAAAATTAGAGACCTCGCTGGGAAGATGAAGAAAATTAGATGTCGAACTTGTCAGAGGAAGAAGAGAGGAGGAGGACGGTGGAAAGAGTGCAGGTGGAGGTGGGAGGGGAGAGAAATTATTAAAGAAGACTAAAGATTAAAGACCAAAGGAAAACTAGAGAATGGTCATATTTTGTAAGGAAAGCGAAAAAAAAAAAAATTAAGTGCCAAAATAAAAGTAGAAAGTGTCGGATCTGTAAGGGGACTGGCAACTAAGTGGGCCATTTTTATACATATTTTTGTTGCTCTTGGCCAGTTTTCCCCTCCCACATTAAAAAAATCAGAGACAAAGAGGAAACTAGAGTACTTTAATTTGAAACAGAGAAGACTACTATACATATTACAGACAAAATAAACTAGAAAACAACATTAAAAAGTCAATGAATAACAGCGATACGATATAAAGGACTAAGAACAAGTACAATATCATAAAAAATTAAAAATGAAGCGTGGAAGCTGGAGAGTTTGATGACATAACACCTGTCCTTGATTCAGGCTGTGTGTGTCAATTAAGTCGACACACCTTCACACCTTCACACCTACAGCGGGGACAGTGCTCGTGTGTACTTTCCTTACTTACCTGTCGAGACGCGCGTACAGGTGTTGTTTGTGAATGGAAGATTAGATTCCTTCATTATGGATCATGTGTTTGTACTTCCACCTTTGCATTAACCCCTTCAGTACCGAGACACATTTTCACCTTTAGATTTGTGTACGATTAGACCATTTTATTGACATTGGGAAGGGTTTATGGACGTCAGAAGATTAATGGTCGCGGTCTTCACTATTTTAATCCCCTACATGATTTTCTGAAGCTTCATTTGTATTTACTCTTGGAAGTTAAAATATTTTAATGATAATAATAGTAATAATAATAATAATAATAATAATAATAATAATAATAATAATAATGATAATAATAACAGTACCTCAGCTAATGATAATATAAAGGTCACTCTTTCATGTAATATTTCCTTTTTTTATCCGTGAAGGAAGCCGCTCAAGGAAACAGAAATAGAAAAATAATATAGAAGTTAATCTCGCGGTGCTCTTACCAGATGAAAAAGAAAAGATAAACAAATTTTAACGGAGAAAAAAATGTAAAGTGAAGGACTATTTAGTTTTGACTGGAAATGTTTTGTTGAAAGACGAGTATTTCAGCGTGAAGTGAAGGAGTGACAGGGAAAGTTTGGGTGCAAATGATATCTAAATCAAAACTTACTTGATATATGATATACTTTATAACTTTGCTTGAACAGATATGACCATTTGAATCATCCATTGCTTGACATTACATTAAAGATACGATGAGAATATAATGGCCGGGAATAATAGAGTGAGTCGCCATTCTGATTTTAACGTTAATGAAGTAAAAAGATATTCTGAATAAAGAAATGAATAACCATCAAACTTTTAATAATAGTGAAAGAAAAACTGCCTTCAGAGTTATAGCCATCTGACTTTTAATTAAAATGAAGGAAAAAGTGGTTTCAGAATAATGGAATGAATAACAATGCAACTTTTTATGTTAATTCAAGAGAACATTATACTCAGACTAATGAAATGAATAGCCATCTAACTTTTGCTATTAAAGAAGGAAAGATTACACTTCAGAGTAATGAAACAAATTAATCATAACGAAGTATAGAATTTAACTTAGAATGACGCATTACATATCCATCAGACTCTTCATAATTAGAAAGTACACTACTCATAATACATCAGCACGACATTAGAGGTTAATAAATACACCTTAACCTTTTAGTACACTTAATCCCTTCACTACTGAGACGTGTTTTCATGGTTCTTCTGCCTACTATTTGGCAATTTTATACAGCTTCAGAAACTTATGTGGGGATTAAAATAGTAAAGACTCTGTACAATAACCTTCTAGCCTCCATAGATCTTTCCTAATGTAAACAAAATCGTCTAACCACTCAAAACTCTTGGTAAAAATGCGTCCTAGTACTGAAGAGGTTAATGTAGACTTCAATCCCTTCCTTCACACCAGCGGGGGGAATAAAGCGAACATTCTCAGCTGTTAAATGGACAGAGCATTCCACTTCCCTTATACCTTCGGCGATTCACTTTCCCTCAGTAACTCGGAGCGCGCGGTACTTCCTTTTCGTTACTGTCAATTTAGAGTCACGCGGCGCCAGTAACGACATTAGCGGGTGAACAGTGACCGCCAGCTCTCTGCCGCTGACAGTTAGGGCAGACTCTTAGCGCCCCCTCAGTGATGCTGTCGTCGGGGATCAGTGGTGTTGGTGGTGGTGGTGGTGGTGGTGCCTCACTGCTGTTGCTGCTTCATTACTGCTGCTCGACTACTGTTTTGCTGCTACTTTTGATCTACTTCTACTGTTTATAATGTTAGTTTACTACTTACTACTACTACTACTACTACTACTACTACTACTACTACTACTGTGAATCAACAGAAACATTTAGTAAGATTCAAGTTGGAAAACTGGCGACTCATCCCTCTTTTCCTCGCCAGTGCTCGCGTCGCCTGAACTCCTGTCCTCCGCTCCCTCCGAAGCAAAGACGCCGCGCGGCTCAACAAGAAAAGTGAAGTGAGGCATTTTTAGAAAAACAATACTGCGTTTTTTCTAGGTTTGTTTTCGCTCAAGTTGCGCCTTGTGCAACTCCCGGCCATTAGTGTGTTTTTATCTGCCGAGTTGCGAGTGTTTGTTTTCCTGTAAAGCAGATCACTGTCAGGCTGGCACTGTCCTGTTGCACCACCACTGATAGGCTGGCACTGCCTTGCTGCAGTACCACCGCCAGGGTGGCACTGTCCTACTGTTATAGATAGCAAAGTAAACAGTAAAGAAGAAATATCATATGTTTAATACTGTATTGCTGTGTATTGCTTTACGGAGTTACTCTTGAATAAAAAAAAGTAAAAGCAAATTTTGTACTGTACATAAACAAATAAAAAGAAAATATACAGACATGCAAAATTTTGATGTTCAAAACTTTCAGAAAGCATTTCACAGTTCAGGGAGTGCGAAATGAAATGCTAAAAGGAAAGCAACACAAAAACAGGATGAACGAAGCAACATTTTCCTTTACTTGTGCACCGGAAAACAAAGAAAATGCTACAAAAAGCGAAGAATAACTGAGCATTGAAGTCTTGTAAAATTAACGTATGTCACTCACTGAGAAAAGAAATAAAACTGAAAGCCGTAAAAAAAATCGGAGTGGAATAGCAACATTTTACGACATTACGCGTAATTAATAAGATTATATTACACGTACAAAGTTCCCCTTGCCTCCGTTCCCTTACTCTCACATTCCCCTCCCACCGTTCCCCTTCCCTCCCCATATACTCGTTCCTGCCTCAAACCTTCCCCTTCCTGTCCCCCTTCCAGTCCCTTTCCCTTTATGCCCCTTCTCCCCTCTCCTGTCTGAACCCTTCCCGTTTGGCTTCCCCTTCCCCTTCCCCAAATCCGATCTGCGCCCCTTCCCTCTTCCTTCCCCTGCGCGGTGTGGTGGAATGCGCGGCGAGGGATGGCGGGCGAGGGTGGCACGCTCACCAAAAACAGGGTGTGATTAATGGAAAGTATCAGTGTGTAGGTGTATTAGGTGACTGGTATTGATTTTGTGGTTTTGTTTTGACTCTCTCTCTCTCTCTCTCTCTCTCTCTCTCTCTCTCTCTCTCTCTCTCTCTCTCTCTCTCTCTCTTGCTGGTCACTGCAAAAAAACTAGATATTTCGTATTTTTTAGTATAGTAGTAGATAACTCGTATTGATTTTTTATTTAACTCTCTCTCTCTCTCTCTCTCTCTCTCTCTCTCTCTCTCTCTCTCTCTCTCTCTCTCTCTCTCTCTCTCTCTCTCTCTCTCTCTCTCTCTCTCTCTCTCTCTCTCTCTCTCTCTCTCTCTCTCTCTCATCACACACACCACTCCCTCGCCACGTTTTACTGGCTTATCAGTGCATATCTTCCCTCGCTGCCGGAATTCGACATAACACTCCTTCGGCCTTGCGCACTTCCCCACCTACCCACCTCCCTAACTCCAAGCCTAGCCTCCCGCCTCCCAGCCTCTCCTCCGCGTCTCGCCGCCCGCCCGCGACCAACCCTTCATCTCGCTGCTATTCTTACCGACACTGTTTGGCGTAGAGTGAGTGTTGAGATTTAAGTGTTGGTGAGGGAATAAGTGAATGTGTAATGTGTTTAGATGTAGGGTGTTTTTCTCTCTTTTTTCTGTGTAGGTGTGTGTGTGTGTGTGTGTGTGTGTGTGTGTGTGTGTGTGTGTGTGTGTGTGTGTGTGTGTGTTTTTGTCTGTTTTGTAAAAAACTAGTGTTTGTTTGAATTATTAAGAAAATTAGTCAGTAATGATAGTAATTTTAGTGATAATGCGCTCTCTCTCTCTCTCTCTCTCTCTCTCTCTCTCTCTCTCTCTCTCTCTCTCTCTCTCTCGCTCCTCCTCCTCCTCCTCCTCCTCCTCCTCCTTCACATCATTTCTATATTTACTTTTTTTTTTCCTCTTGACCTCCTCCTCCTCCTCCTCCTCCTTATCATATCTCTTCCACTCTCACTCTTCTATCCTTTTAATTCTCTTCCTTCCGTTATTTGTTTTTTTTCTCTCTCTTTATTTTCTCTTCCACAAAATCTTCCTCCTCAGTCTTTTAAAATTTTCTCATCTTTTCATCTATCACGCTTCATTTTCTCTTCCTCCTCCTCCTCCTCCTCCTCCTCCTCCTCCTCCTCCTCCTCCTCCTCCTCCTCCTCCTTCTCTTCCTCCTCCATATACACTGACCCTACTACTGCTGTGTCGGGGCGTCAGGCTGCCTACGCCCCGCCACCCTCCATCAGTCTGTTGAGCTTAACGAGGCGCTCTCTCTCTCTCTCTCTCTCTCTCTCTCTCTCTCTCTCTCTCTCTCTCTCTCTCTCTCTCTCTCTCTCTCTCTCTCTCTCTGCCTGGGAACTAGCGGCCAGCATTGCTATTATCGGGTTTTCCATAATGAAGTCTGTGCGTTCTGGTATTGTAATTAACCAAATGGAAAGTGTGGTAATTAGAATTAAAAATACATATCGGCTTCTACTTAGTAATCTCTCTCTCTCTCTCTCTCTCTCTCTCTCTCTCTCTCTCTCTCTCTCTCTCTCTCTCTCTCTCTCTCTCTCTCTCTCTCTCTCTCTCTCTCTCTCTCTCTCTCTCTCTCTCTCTCTCAGTTATCTCTCTCTTCTCTGTTTTTTCTCTGCTATAACTCTCTCTCTCTCTCTCTCTCTCTCTCTCTCTCTCTCTCTCTCTCTCTCTCTCTCTCTCTCTCTCTCTCTCTCTCTCTCTCTCTCTCTCTCTCTCTCTCTCTCTCTCTCTCTCTCTCTCTCTCTCTCTCTCTAGCCGGGCATTATTTAGCGGGGTTCCCAAGCTGCGGTGTTCATTTGTGGCTTGCAACTCGTAAATGTGAATGTTGTCTTTGCCACTAATGGAGTTTTGCTTGATAACTTTATTCTGCAGATTATTTGTAGGGATCATGTGAAGACTTTATTTTCTAGGTCTGGTTTTTTTAGAAGTTTTCTTTCTTTTTTTTTAAGTGTTTATGTATTGTCAGTTTCTTTTTTTTTTATGTGTTATTTGTCTCTGTCTCTCTCTATGTCTCTCTGTGTCTCTGTCTCTCTCTCTCTTTTTCTCTCTTTCTCTCTCTTTCTCTCTCTCTCTCTCTCTCTCTCTCTCTCTCTCTCTCTCTCTCTCTCTCTCTCTCTCTCTCTCTCCTTTTCCTTCCTTTATTCCTTTCCTCTTTTATTAAATTATGTTTTCCTTGAGTGACCATTGATAATCTGACGCTTAAATCACATTACTTTATTCTTTTTCTTTCTTCCTTCTTGCCTTCTTTCCTTTCTTCCTTCACCTACACTTGCCTCTTCTTTCCTTTATTCCTTCCTTCCTTCTTCTAACGATACTTTCATATAGTAACTATTGATAACAGGACACTTGAAACTCATCACCACACTTCCTTCCTTCCTTCCTTCCTTCCTTCCTTCCTTCCTTCCTTCCTTCCTTTCTTTCCTTCCTTCATCTACACGTTCATGAGCATCTATTGATAACATGACACTTAAGACGACATACAGAAACTCCTTCTTCTCTCACCACGTCAATTTTTCAAGTCCCCAGAGACGTCTAGCAGTGGTTCTCAAGGCACTTTCTCCCCATGGTAAACTAGAAATTTTGTTAATCCATCACCAAAACCATAACAATATCCTTAACTTTTGCAGTATCAGCACGCATTTGCATTTTCTTTCTGGTTACTATTTGATGATTTTATACAACTTCAGAAACTTACTTGGAGGGATCAAAATAGTGAAGACATTGGCCATTAATCTTCTGACCTCCATAGACCCTTCGTAATGCCAATAAAACCGTCTAATCACCAAGAAATTCAAGGCGAAAATACGTCCCAGTACTGAAGAGGTTAAGAATATGAGTCTCTTCAACGAGAGCCTTTGAAAATAGTTATCGTAAAAGACCAAAGCGTTTCTGAATATGGGTCTTAAAAACTCGCCACCACACACCACAGTATCCTTCAATTCATGACGCTTCCCTCCTTCCTTCCTTTCTTCTCGCCCTCCTTCCATTTCCTTCCCTTCATGTGTCATTCCATCAATATTTTGCGTCCACATTTTTTTCCATACGTAATACAGTCTGGTCTTTCATGTCTGGAGTGGTTGTAAATCCATGTTTGATTCCTCTCTTACGTGGCCATCTTTGATTCAAGCCATGGGGGAAAGGAAGGCGGTCATTGGGTGAGAGAGAGAGAGAGAGAGAGAGAGAGAGAGAGAGAGAGAGAGAGGACTTACTAGATTAATGTGATTCATGTTTTAGCTTAGGTGACGTTAGTTAGGTTAGGTTCGGTTAGGTTAAGTTAGATTAGGTTAAGTTAGGTCAAAGAAGGTAAGGTTAGGTTAGGGCAAGTTATATCAAATCAACTCCCGTATTCAAAATCTCTGCTCTCTTACCATGACAGTTTTCCAAGGCCACAGAGACACTAGCCGAGTTTCCAAGACAGTTCTTCCTTATGAGAATCTAGAATTCTTGCCAATCCTTCACCAGAGCCAGAAAAGTACTCTTAAAAACACGACTATCTTCAACTGGAGCCTTTGGAAAGTAGTATTGGTGAGGGAGCAAAGCGTTTCAGAATACTGGCATAGGTCAGATCAGGTTAGGGTAGATAAGTAAGTCAATGAGAGAGAGAGAGAGAGAGAGAGAGAGAGAGAGAGAGAGAGAGAATGTTGTTTTAGGTTATTTCATGATTATGAGATTAAGATATATGTTAGGATAGGTTAGCTTAGGTTACGTTCGGCTAGATAAGTTTAGGTTAAGAGAGAGAGAGAGAGAGAGAGAGAGAGAGAGAGAGAGAGACTGAGAGACCTTAAGATTAGTGGAGGGTGAGGGAGTAAGGTGACCCTGGGAGGAGCAACGTTCGTGTCACCATAACGAAGCTGCAAATCTTATCAGCGAGGCTCCTGCTGACCGAGGCTTGTGGTTCACCTTAGCGAGGCGGAGGAAGACATGGAAGAGGGGGAGACTTGAGGACCTAAAGAGGAGGTAAGAGGTGGGGAAGACAGAAGTAGCAAGAGGGAGGAAGGTGGTGGGGGAGTTTGGAGTAGCGAGAGGGGAAGAAGTGGGGGAGAGTGAAGGAATTAAAAAGGGGAAAGGGTCGGGGGTTTGTGAGTGGCGTCCGTACTAACGAAGTGGAATGAATGTCGAGTTTTTGGTGAGGGAGGCGGTGACGGCGTGAAAGTGACGGTGTTAAGGTGAGGCGGCGTTGCAGAAGTAATCACAACGCTAGAAAATTGACAGATGTTTAAGTCACAGCTCTCTCTTACTCGCTATCAGGGCTTCATCTTGTCCAGTGTTCAAAAACGCTTCACACACACACACACACACACACACACACACACACACACACACACACACACACACACACACACACACACACACACACACACACACACACACACACACACACACACACACACACTCTCTCTCTCTCTCTCTCTCTCTCTCTCTCTCTCTCTCTCTCTCTCTCTCTCTCTCTCTCTCTCTCTCTCTCTCTCTCTCTCTCTCTCTCTCTCTCTCTCTCTCTCTCTCAGCTACACGAATGTTTTTCAAAGGCCACTAACATATTTAACCATGTTCTCAAGAGTGTTTATCCAGTTAATAATATAGAAACAGTGTCAATGTATCACTAGAACCGTGAAAACACTCTTAATCCCTTCAGTATTAAGACGCGTTTCCATATTCATTCTGCTTATTATCTGGTTATTTAAGAGCTTCAGAAACTTAGGTTGGGGATTAAAATAGTGAAGACTGCGGCCATTAATCTTCTGACCTCTATAGACCCTTCTTAATGTCAATAAAATGGTCTAATCGTACACAAATCTCAAAATAAAAATGTGCCCCAGTATTGAAGGGGTTAAAAACAAGTGTAACTGTAACTAGAGGCTTTTCAAAGTAGTCCAAGTGTAAGCGGAAATGATTCAGAATTCTCGTATAGTTCTGTCTGTCTCTCTCGTTTCCTCTTACCCATTACCTTCCTGACCTCGTTGTATCTATTCTCTCTTTGTATTCCTGTGACCTCATTCTTGTCCTGTGTTCTGCCGCAGCTCTCTCCTTGGCCTTATTTCTTACGTTTCAATATATTTCCTCTCTCTCTCTCTCTCTCTCTCTCTCTCTCTCTCTCTCTCTCTCTCTCTCTCTCTCTCTCTCTCTCTCTCTCTCTCTCTCTCTCTCTCTCTCTCTCTCTCTCTCTCTCTCTCTCTCTCTCTCTCTCTCTCTCTCTCTCTCCCTTTCTTTCCTTTCCATTATTCCTCTCTGCTCTTTCTTTTACATTTCCACGTAACTTCTCTTTTCCTTTCTCGCTTCCTCTTTTCTCCTTTATCCATCCTCTCATGTTCTCCCATACTCTTTTTTACACTTTCCTATTTTTTTCGACTTATTCACCGCTTCTTTTCCTTACTCACTCCATGCTTCATTTCCTTATGAGATCACAAAACCAGTATTCATTAGCGTTAGATAGTTTAGTTACCAGTAGAGCTGACACTCCTTCAAAACACTAGTTCCTTTTACTATTCCAATTACCTTTAAATGCAGACTAATCAGATTTTCATGGTTTTTTTATTCACTTTTGAACTATAATCCTCTTTAAATTACCATAGGAATGATGAAACCGCCCTTGAAAATCGTAATTCCTTTCACTACAACTTGTTAAACGTATTAGTGACAGGAGGCGGAAGCGGAAGTGTTTGAGAAAGCTATCCTGGACTGTATAGCGCCGTGGCAGTGACGTGGTGGCCGAAAACTGTGGCGGCGACTCAGTGCGATGGCGTGGTAGTTCACAAAAAGAGCCAGCAACCTAAAAGCCTTCAATTCCTGTGGGAGAATCGTGGCAATGTTAAGAAGACTACGCAGTGCAGGATATCCATCAGTACGTGACAAGGCAGATTGGAAGATTACTTTTTATTTCTAATTCTGTGATCATTTCCTCGAATCCCAGCTGAGGTTGTCCCTAACTTACTTATACTCTGGTTTATTTATAGAGAGTCCGCCTCCTGCTCATCGTGGTTCTCATCCTCTCGAGGCGGCGGTCCCCATAGAATCAGTCCTAAGTGTGTTTTTTTTTTTCCCCCGAGCCATCCAGCACGGTATTGGAAGCATCAGTTTACATTAGAAGTGAGGCTGTTGGCATCAATATCAATTTGCAGGATCCATTCAGCGCATCAGTATCAATTCCACGTGCCATTTTTCCATTATACAGAATCCGAGTGGTGAGCAATTGGACAGAGAGAGAGAGAGAGAGAGAGAGAGAGAGAGAGAGTATTGAAGTAAGAGCACACAACATTGTCACCACCTCTCGGCTTTCGGGCAGGTATATCGGCTCTGGGGCTGCGGCGTGACAGGTGAGGGAGCGTGGAGGTTTCAATTAGCGATGGGACACCTGTTAGCTACCTGATGGGGCGCCGCGTTCCCCCTTCCCACCTGGCGAACGATGCGGCCGGCCCATCCCCTCTTGCCCTTCTCTCCCTCACAGAATGAATGTCGGCCAGTGAATCATCTCCTACGTTATAATATGAGATGGCCTCCTTTGTCGCCTCCTTATGTGTAGTGTAGTAAATGGCCCCATCTGTCCCCTGCCTGACTCGTGACTAATGTTCTCCGCCCTCGCACTCACTCCACGCTCCAATGCTGGATGGCCTCGTGTGTCTCGCCAAGGAAGGAGGCAGTGAGATGTGTTCTTGCTGCCCTCGCTGTCCTCGTCTTGCCTTGTTCTCGTGTTATCGTGTTCCTGTTCTCGTCCCCTTATGCATCACTCACAGACTTTAAGTAATCTCTCTCTCTCTCTCTCTCTCTCTCTCTCTCTCTCTCTCTCTCTCTCTCTCTCTCTCTGTCCGGTACAAAGGGAACGTATGTTATGTATAGAAGTTACGCGTGTTTGTTTAGTTTTATGGCGGAGAGTAAGGAATGAAAGTATTTACCCAGACGTCAAGCAGGCTGACTTACGAGAGAGAGAGAGAGAGAGAGAGAGAGAGAGAGAGAGAGAGAGGGAGAGGGAGAATTGTGACAGACACGCTCTTTGCTGACTGACAAACACACATTCTGAATGGTCTTCCTTTAGTTGACGCGTAACAAAGGCTAAGTAAGGTACGGACTTAATTACTCACACACCTGTGCCCTCGCGTCGCACCTGAGTCTCGCGTGTCACTCAGCGCCGGGCATCGCAAAGCCTCAAACGGATGGACGGACGCTGTAGAACAAAGCAAAACATCAAAGTCACCTTCATTTCCACGACACCAAAGAGGAACAGCACCAACACGGCCAGGGGGTCATTGTGCTCCACTATGCTGCAGCCTCACCTCACCCACCTCCACCCCTGCTCCACCCATGCTCCACCCTGTTCCATTCTGCCTTTGATCTCCTCTGCAGCATCCCGTACACCAGCCTAACCCATCACACCTCGTCCCATTTCTCCTATTACTCCCCCAGCTTGTCACGCCACACCCCAGCCCGGCCTCAGACCAGCCCTAGCCTTGCCCCAGCCCAGCCCCAGTCCCGCCACAGCCACCCAGCACCACCACACGCACCAGATACAGTAATTTTCAGCCACTACGAGCACTTCTAACTAGCACCATGACACCGATTCGCTTCACTACTCTAAATTTTATCCGAAGTTACAAGAGGTGCAGATTTTTCCAATATTGTTATTATTTCCATCGGCGGAACTATCATGGAGCCCCAACACACGGGGAAGCGAGGCCAGGTGGCAGGAGAGAGTCAAGGTGAAGGGGGGGTCGCCTGGGAGGAGAGTGGTAGGGAAGAGGTAGGGTTGATGTCGACGCCAGGCCAAAAGACTAGCGGCCCCAGTTTCTCCTCCTCTTCCTTCTACTCCTACTTTTATTCCTCCTCCTCCTCCTCCTCCTCCTCCTCCTCCTCCTCCTCCTCCTCCTCCCACGCCAGATACCCCCGTGGCAAGGGACAGCCTCGCCCCTCTGCTGGAAAATATTCGCTCAAAATAGTTTGGGTGATGATGAGAAATATTTTGAGAGTATAGTGTGTGTGTGTGTGTGCACACACACACACACACACACACACACACACACACACACACACACACACACACACACACATCCACTCCCCCACTCAAATGGCAAACTACCATAAATTACGAGTGGAAGAGAATGATATTGCAATTTGGAAGCCCGGCGGCCCTTCTCCTGGCGGCGGTGACAGGCGGGGCCCGGGGGACGCACATAACAGCGTCAATATTAGCTCGTCGAGTACTGCAGCAGCGGGTATTGCGTGTCGGTGCATCAGGGTATAGAAAACAGACGCCAGACCAGAAAAAATGCCGCACTGAAACCCAAAAATATAGCGCAGAGGAACACACGTAGCGGTGGACAGGAATGCGCACGCGTCGCCGCCGCTGCCCGAAAGAATGCGGGGAAATATTAAAAAACGTATAGGAAAAGTGGATGAAATTCATTGGACACGACGAAGCAGAAGTAGTGGCGTTCCTGATGGCGTGGTGCTGTGAATGCTGGGAGTGATTGCGTGAGTCCTGCTGTAAAGAGAGAGAGAGAGAGAGAGAGAGAGAGAGAGAGAGAGAGACAAAAAATAAAGAGTTCATTACAATTTGAAGTTACAGAATAAGGATTAAAGAAAGAAATGAGGACAAGAGAGAGGAGGAGACAAGAGATCAAGCAAATACCTCTCTAGTGATCTACAGACGCACGTGTTCTACTCGCTGCCGTTCAGAGGAAAGAAAGAAAAGGAAAACGAGAATTGCATAAGATTAAAATAAAAGAAAAAGAAAACTAAGCACGATGAAAATACGCGGAAATAAAGATAGTGTGATGAATAATGAAGTCATAAATTTTTACTTGATAAGGAAAAATATGCAAAACAAACTGACGAAACACACCACAAGACACCCAAACACCACATAATAACACAAAACAAAACAAAAAACATCGAAACATACCCCAAAAAAAACAAAAAACACACAGAAAAACCACAAAACACCCACTAAAACACACATATCCGCTTTTACACACACACACACACACACACACACACACACACACACACACACACACACACCACAACGACTAAACAAAGACACATTCGCAGTACGACCACCCTCTCTCCTTCCCTCCCTCCCGACAAGGAGAAAAAAAAAACCCACCATGGAATGTAATTTAAGGGTGACCTCTCTGAGTTGGCCGAAGTTTAGCTTAAGTGAGCCGTCAACCGCAGCTGGGTGGTGGTGGTGGTGGAGGTGGTGGTGGGGCTGAGTAGGTAAGGAAGGACTTTAAATGACTCTAAATGACTCGTGAAGAAAGGCCCTCAAGAAATAAAGTAGTCAGGGAGTACTTTAGCTGTGTAATAATGAATGCTTCAAATCTCTCTATGGTTTAGTTTGGTTTGGTCGGGTTTTGAAGCAGTAACTGTGAAGCTTCGCAACTCGTCCGGGTTCAATTAATTTGCTCTCACACCATGACTATTTTCAAAGACCATTGAAGCTATTTACCGAGTTCTCAAGAGTGTTTATTTTGTTAATATCGTAGGAATCTCGGTAATCTGTTACTAGAACCATTAAAAAAAACTGCCTTAGAAAATCGCTTCACTTCAGCTGGTTTGGTTTCGAAGGTTCGTAAGTCACGGCTGGGTTCACTTAGCTTTTTGCCTCGGGTTCCTATTAAAAAAAAAACATCGTGCTCTCTCACCACGACTATTGTTAAAGATCATAGAAGTTATTGTCAGGTTTTTCAAGATTGTTTATCCTGTTAATAGCGTAGAAATCTCGCTAATCTGTCACTAGAACAATTAAAAAAAAAAACTGCCTTAGAAAACCGCTACACTTCATCTGGTTTGGTTTGGTCGAGTTTTGAAGCAGTAATGTGAAGCTTCGTAAGTCTTGGCTGGATTCACTTATTTATTGTATTCAAAAACATTTTCAAAGACCATAGAAGTTATTTTTCTGGTTCTCTATAGTGTATGTCTTATTAATACTGTAGAAATCTCGCTAATCTGTCACTAGGACCATAAAGACACCCTTATAAACCGCTACACATCAGGAAGAGCCATAGAAAGTAGTGGAAATAGAAACATTTGGCTCTCACCATAACTATTTTCAAACACCATATAAGTTATTACCCGGATTATCAAGATTGTTTATCCTGTTATTTTTTCTTTAATTTTATGCAAGAAGGAAGCCGAACAGGGGCAGCAAAAAGTTAGAATAGAAGGCCCAATTGATTGCCAGTTCCCTTAAAGATCGAAGAGTTACCCAAAATTAAGGAATAAATGTCTTGAAACTATAGAAATCTTGCTAATCTGTCACTAGTGCCATAAAGACATCTTTAGGAAACCACTTCACTTCGTTAGAGCCATAGAAAAGATGACGCCTAATTTTAAATTCCATCCATCCATCCATAGAAGTTCCTTATTGTTTCACGCGTTCCGTTTTCTCTTTTGATCACGTACAAGTTGAAGTTCCAGTCTCAAGTTCACTGGGTTTCGAAACGGTATTGTGAAACTTAGAGGGTTTGCTTGATGTTTCAGTTTTGTATCTTTAATCAATTTAGTTCTTTTCTTTTTGTCTTATTTTCGTTATGGAGTTAAGATACAAAGTTTAAGATTAGGAATGAAATTATTGTGACTCATTAATTGGAGCAAGTACATTTACCTCGTTTTCTTCGCTGTATGCATATGTGCTACGTAGAGAGAGAGAGAGAGAGAGAGAGAGAGAGAGAGCATAAAAACATGTAATTCTAAACGCTTAGTTATAATAAGTCACCTAGATATTGTGCATTCATGACCTTGTGACCCAGTTAACATAAGCAGACTTAGGTATAATTATGACCTGATCTACTCTAATTAGAAACTATCACGTAAGAGCCAACAGGTCAGGTGCTGCTAGTCTATCCATTCTCTCCCTTCTATGACATTCTCCACATTTTTACATAGCCACACACTCACTCTTTTCTCACTTCCTCTTTCATACCTTTCCCTCAACAAATGCCTCTCCCTCTCCCTACCTCTCTACTTCTCCCTCCCTCCCTCCAGTCTCTCCCTCATCTCGTCACGGCCCCCTGCACACACTCCTCAAGCTTAACCTAATGCAACTAACTTAATCTCGCTCTCCACTTCTCTCATTGTCTCGGCGCCTGAGGACCGCCAGGGCTGACTCCCCCGCACACCCTCGCGATAAAGAGGCGACAGTTCCTCCCAGTAACAGCTGAGGAGACGGGGCTGGGCGGGGCGGGGAAGAGAGTGACCACGGAGAAAGAAGAGGTGCGAATTTCTGGGGCAGTGAGAAAAGAGAGAGAGAGAGAGAGAGAGAGAGGTCAGGGTACAGTTTTATGCAATTTGATTCGGCATTTTTCATGGAGGAAGAGGGTCGTGTAGTGGCGGAGGAGAAGGCTGGAGAGAGAAGAGCCAGAGAGATCCTGACACCGTGACAGGTACAGAGATAGATAGACGGTGAGACAGAGTCGCTTGGAAGAGAGTGGGTAATGCGATGCGTGATGATGGGCGGTGATCCAGGCAGCGGTGACGTGATCAGGCCGTGAGGAGAGGCGGGGCTGGCATGGGTCGCAGGGGCCGAGCGAGGAAGCAAGGCCGAATTCTCCCGCTTGGAATACGAAGCCGCCGCCCCGCTGACGAGATAACTGGGTTTGGAGAGGATGAACTAAATTACATTCGGTTCAATTAAAATTGATTACAATGAAGCCAGTTAGAATTACTTCAGTTCTTAGTTATTTTTGCAAAGTTATTTGTCAGGTTAATTTGTGAAGGATGAAAGGTTTTATTCCGCTGATTGAGTTTTGCTGGTCGGCGCAGGGAATTGGTCGCGGCGGACAGGGCAGTGGCGGGCTGAGCGGCGGTCAGCGAAAGGCAGGGACAGTAAGATGGAAAGGGAAGCGTCGACCTGGAGGAATAAGGGGAAGATGGCGATCGTGGCGAAAAGAAGTGAGTTTAGGCAAGCACTGACCCGCCATACTCTTGTCCCACCTCTGTCAAAGGAAACAACCACTACTGCTTCCCCTCCTCCTCCTCCTCCTCCTCCTCCTCCTCCTCCTCCTCCTCCTCCTCTCCCTTCTCTCCTCCTCCTCCAGTTTCACTCGTTTGTAGTTCCGGGGGAAGTAATTGTGTCGGGTACTGTTGGCAGCGTCACGGGGCGGTGGACAGAGGAGCGAGCCGTGAAGACTGGGGCGCTGCTCCCGCACTTAGCAACCCTAAAAGGCCTTCGCAGCCCCACAGACCGTCACAGCCTTCCACAGCCTTTCACAGCAACCCATAGCGCCTTACAGCCATTCACAGCCTTTCCATAGCCCTTCATATCCCCTCACAGCCCTTCATACTCCCTTTACAGCCCTTCCTCAACTCCTCACAGCCCTTCACAGTCCCTCACAGACCTTCATACTTCTTCACATCCCTTCACTCCCCATCACAATCCTTCACACTCCCTTCACAGCTTTCTTACAGCCACTCACAACGTCTCACAGTCCCTCATAGTGACGCGGTGATGCATTACAACACCTGGAATAACTATACTCATCACCCGCGTCTGTCACCTTTCGTCCTGCAACCTTAGCGGAATGAATTTATGTCTCCCTATTATCTGTCGCCGCGATCCACGTTTTCTTTCAAGTGTCCGCAAGTGAGTGGGTCAGAATTTACAACCGGGGAGTCTGTTGGCGAGCCGGGGAGGGGACACAACAGTACTCAAGATGTGAGCTGCTTGGACGCGGGTTCATTTAATTAAGGTGGTGTGAGGGCCTTTTCAGCGAGTGTTATCATAAGGTTAATTCATTTAAGTGGGAGCGCCGCCCGAGGCTCCGCTCCCAGGCATCCATCAAGGGGACAAAAGACCGGTCCACCCAGCCTGTTTAATCCATACCCTCCCACCCCGCTTCGCTTCTCCTCCACGCTTCCTTCTCCTCTTCCTCCTTCTCATCCTTCTCATCCTTCCCTTTTTCCTTCCTTCTCTCCCTTATTATATTTCTTTCTTTTTCTTCTTTTTCTTCCTTCTCTTCCTTTCTTCATTCGTTTAATGCAAATCATCCCAATCTTCCTCAATTCTCAACCCTTTCTCTTCCTTCTTCCTTTCTTCCCTTTTCTTTCTCTTCCTTACTCCAATTCTTCCTTCCTTTCCCCCTTCCTTCTCAACCTTCTTCTTCTCTCCTCCTTCCTTCCTCTCTTCACTTCTCTCCTCCTTCCTTCCTTTCTTCCTTACTTGCATCCTTCATTCTCAACCTCCTATCTTCTTCCTGTTCTGTTTATTTTCTTCCTTTCCCTTTTTCCTTTCCTTTCTTCCTCTTATGTTCTTTTATCTCCTTTCTTTATTTAGTTTCCTTCATTTATTATTCGGTTATTTCTTTCCTTCTTCTTCTTCTCTTCCTCCTCCTCCTCCTCCTACTCCTCCTCCTCCTCTGTATTTCATAATGTTTCTATACTTATTCATTTTCTTTCATTATTTTTCACGCTGGTCTATTGTTTGCACCGCTCTCTCTCTCTCTCTCTCTCTCTCTCTCTCTCTCTCTCTCTCTCTCTCTCTCTCTCTCTCTCTCTCTCTCTCTCTCTCTCTCTCTCTCTCTCTCTCTCTCTCTCTCTCTCTCTCTCTCTCTCTCTCTCTCTCTCTCTCTCTCTCTCTCCCCGTCCAACCTCAGCCTCCCACTCCGCTAAATTCTTCACCCTTAGTCATCTCCCATTACATATCTCCCCATAGGCCTCCTCCTCTTCCTCCTCCTCCTCTTCTTCTTCCTTCTCCTCCTCCTCCTCCTTCTCCTCTTCTTCCTACTCCAGTTTACTTATCCCTCATGGCCGCAAGAACCTGTCATACCTCTCCTCCTCCTCCTCCTCCTCCTCCTCCTCCTCCTCCTCCTCCTCCTCCTCCTCCTCCTTCTCCTCCTCTTCCTCCTAATATCCTTCCCCAAAACTTATATCTTCCCTCAGCCCATGAACCTCCTCCTCTTCCTCTTCCTCCTTCTCCTTCTCCTTCTCCCTCCTCCTCCTCCTCCTCCTCCTCCTCCTCCTCCTCCTCCTCCTCCTCCTCCTCCTCCTCCTCCTCCTCCTCCTCCTCCTCCTCCTCCGCAGTTAGCAAGAATGCGGTGTCTCAGTGACTGCCACCAAGTCCTTAATGGCGATGGTCTTCCCAACTGCTCTCAACAATCCGTGTTATGGCCTCGGCTCCTCCTCCTCCCTCCTCCTCCTCCTCCTCCTCCTCCTCCTCCTCCTCCTCCTCAAGCAAGGATATGATCTCACATTGTTCCAGTTTTTGTGTTTATCTTCTTTATTTATTTATTTTTGTCTATTTACCAGTGTGTCTGTCTAAGATTATTATAATTTATCTATTGATCTATTTCATTGTTATATTTTCATTGTTTTCCTTCCCTGTCACTTCTTTTCTTCTCTTTTCTCCTTTCCCCATCCTCCCGTTCTCTCTCTCTCTCTCTCTCTCTCTCTCTCTCTCTCTCTCTCTCTCTCTCTCTCTCTCTCTCTCTCTCTCTCTCTCTCTCTCTCTCTCTCTCTCTCCCATATCCACTTCTAATCTCTTTTCTTCTTATCTCTTCTCATCCTTTCCCTTCCTTCCTTTTCATCTACATTTTTTCATCTCCCCTTTATTTTTTATCCTCTTCTCTCCTTCACGTTTTCTTACAGACCATTTTTATCATTACTAGTTCATCTCTTTTATCTGTATCTTAGTTTATCATATTTACTCTCTCTCTCTCTCTCTCTCTCTCTCTCTCTCTCTCTCTCTCTCTCTCTCTCTCTACTTGCATCCGTCAGCCATCTCCCTTCGGTCTCTCTCGCTTCCCTCAGGCATCAGGGAGCGTCAGGAGGTTGTAAATAATGCCAGGACTAGGATGCCATGGCTGTCAGGTCGTGTCAGGCTGTGTCGAGGCGATGGAAATTCACCTTGCACACACACAGACACACACACACACTCACACACACAGGTACATACATACACACTTACAGTCACGTGGCATCTTCAGTAGCGTTGCGTCATTGGGTCTAATCGATATGTATACTGAGACTTTCTTTATCCTAGTTGTGAGTGCCTTTAAATCCTGCTTCTTTTGTTCTTCCGTAAGGTGATGATTGGCCCTCTCTGTTCTTGATTGAGTAGGTGTGCGATTGGTTTGTTTCTTTGTGATTCGTGTTTGGTTTTGTGGATTATCTCTCTCTCTCTGTCTCTCTCTCTCTCTCTCTCTCTCTCTCTCTCTCTCTCTCTCTCTCTCTCTCTCTCGCTCTCGCTCTCGTTCTCTCATCTTCTTTCCTTCCTGAATCTGTCATGCATATCTCTCCTTTACCTCTGTCACGTCATCTATCCTCCTCCTCCTCCTCCTCCTCCGTGACACTCCAATGCCACTTCCTTCTCCCTGTGCCACTTGCATCTCTCACTTCGTCTTGGCACTTTTCCCCTCACCTAACACATCCCATCCCCATCATGTCTCACTAAAGTATGTTCGTAATTCACCATCTCTCTCTACCCATCGAATCTCTCTCTCCCTTAACCCCTTCAGTACCATGACGCTTATCCATATTCATTCTGGTGACTATTTAGTGATTTCATACAGCTTCAGAAACTCTTGTTGGGGATTAAAATAGCGAAAACTGTGGCCATTAATCTTCTGACCTCCATAGACCCTTGCTAATGTCAATAATATAGCCTTATCGTACACAAATCTCAAGGGAAAAATGTGTCCCAGTACTGAAGGGCTTGAGCGTTTCAAAACCAAGACGCATTTTTACCTTGATTTTTGGTTATGATTAAAAGATTATTTTTTATGAGGAATTGTCTATGGAGGTCAGAAGATTAATAGCCAAAGTCTTCACTATTCTAATCCCAACATGTTTCTGAAGCTGTATAAAATCGCCAAGATAGTAACCAGAATGAATATGAAAGCGTGTTCTTGTACTGAAGAGATTAAACGCTCCTTTTTTTTTATCTTAGACCTTCAAGCAGTCAGTACAACCTTTCATTCCCTCTCCTTACTTCTCTCTCTCTCTCTCGTCTCTCTTTCTTTTTCTCTCTCCCTCCCGCCTGGATCACTCTTCATTTCCTGCGTTTCTTTTACTCTCAAGACAAGAAAGTTTGTCGCTGAATGTTGACGGGAAGACTAGCCGGGAGGAGTGTCGGGGAAGCTCGTGTTATCCTCCTCTCGCTTTTTGTAAATCTCACTTAGTATCTTCAGAGATGGAGCGGGAGAGGGGTGGTGGTGGTGGGGAGAGAGCATGCCCGTCCAGATAAAAATGCTCTTACTCCAGTGTTTTGCTTCAAGTTTTTAGTGTCGCAGCTTAGAATGTGAAAGAGTCTGTGTGTGTTTTGGGGAAGGCGAGTGACAGCCTTTGACTTTTCCAGATGCAGATTACCAGGGTGACTTTTGGGTATTGCTGGAATGTCTCTTTCTATATTTATTTTTATAGTTACATAACACTAAAAGGATGACATATTTTTTTTTTTTACACACATTTCTTTTCTTCTCTATTTATTTTTTTAAGCTGAACTTTTCGTCATCAAAAAGTCAGTAACAAATAAGTGAGTTACCCTTACATTTTTACGTCATTTTGTTGCTCAGTTCAAAAAGTTAGGAGGGAAAACACACACACACACACACACACACACACACACACACACACACACACAGGCTCAAGGGGTAAAGTCAAAGTGTGCAGTAAGAATGTTAACACAAATTAACACACACGTCACCGATACAAAAATGGAAGAAAATTGAAGACAAAACACTGGAAAAAGAACACTACTGGAAACTAACGCCATTAAAGATACTACCATTTTGAAAGGTGTGCCGTTTGAAAAGAGAACATTACATTGGCCACAGAAAAGTAGAAAGAAGCGATGAATACCAAAAGTTAATAGGAAATTAGTGATAATTTTCCCCATCTTGGACACGAAAGGAAAAAAAAAAAAAAAGGAAGAAATACAAACCAGATAAATAAAAGTTACCCTAAAAAAAAAAAATCATCAAAACACACGGACAAACAACCCACAAGGCACCAAAAATCAAGTAAACACCAACCAAACACAACCAACACAACCAAACACCACAAACACTCGTAACACACAAACCAAGTAAATTAGTTAAAAAAAAAAACACAAACACAAACAAATAGCCCACAAGGGACCAAAAACCAAGTAAACACCAACCAAACACCACCAAACACCACTAAACACACTCGCAACACACAAACAAGATAAATAAAACAGCTATCCTTTAAAAATCACATCAAACACCATCAAAACACACAAAAAATAACAAAAAAACACCAACCAGACACTCACCAAATCACCAACCAAACACCACCCAAACACCACCCAAACACCACACTCGTTAGCACACCAAGGGGGGACACGCAGCACTGATCGGGGGTCGCAACACTGTCATAAAAGCGTGTGTCGCAAATCAAAGAGAGCACTGGCCATCAAAGGAGTGTCGCGGCGCCCTCTCGCTGGTGCACGGTGGGCCAAGAGTGGTGAGGGTGAGGCGCTGGTTAAGGGGTGTGTTTTGATTGGGGAGGGATGGATGAGAGAGAGAGAGAGAGAGAGAGAGAGATTTGGTGTGTATGGGTGTGTGTGTGTGTGTGTGTATGGGTGGGTGAGAGAGAGAGAGAGAGAGAGAGAGAGTGTGTGTGTGTGTGTGTGTGTGTGTGTGTGTGTGTGTGTGTGTGTGTGTGTGTGTGTGTGTGATTCTGTGTAACATGCAGTAATCCACGATAATTGTTCGTGTGTGTGTGTGTGTGTGTGTGTGTGTGTGTGTGTGTGTGTGTGTGTGTGCACGCGCTCGCTCCCAGGCGTTGTTTACATTAGAGGGAAACTTAATTGGATTTCCTCTCGTATATATTTGCTTTAATTTATCTTTTTATCTTTATATTTTGTATCTTCCATTTTTCCTTCGTCTCTCTTTCTCCTCTGAACTTTATCGCTTCCCTTCCTATTTGCGATCAATGGACAACTTTCCCCTTTTTGTTCTGTCGTGTCCATTTCAAAGTCATTCACTTAATGGTGATTCACTTCCTCCTGTGAGTCATGCATCTGTTTTGACTCACTTCATTTTTCATTATTTTTTTCAGTTGATATTTTCTTTTCTTCCTTTTCTTCCCCTCTTTTCTCTTTTTGATTTCCTGTTTTCCTTTCCTCTTCTTCCTCCTTCCCTTCTTTTTTCTTATACTTTCTTTCATTATTTTCTTTTCTTCCTTCTCTTTCCCTCCTTCTCCTTCATATTTTTATTCGTTTCTTTTCCTCCTCCTCCTCCTCCTCCTCCTCCTCCTCCTCCTCCTCCTCCTCCTCCTCCTCCTCCTCCTCCTCCTCCTCTTCCGAGTTCCTTTACCTTGTATTTCAATCTTGTTTATGTATAGACTAAATATTTTTTTTCCATTTCATTCAAACTTACTTTCACATTTCGTACAAGTGACATTTATTTCCCTGTTAAAGTAATGTATTCCCTCCTTTACTCTCTCTCTCTCTCTCTCTCTCTCTCTCTCTCTCTCTCTCTCTCTCTCTCTCTCTCTCTCTCTCTCTCTCTCTCTCTCTCTCTCTCTCTCTCTCTCTCTCTCTCTCTCCCGTCCCTCCCTTTCCTCCACCCACCATTTTATCATCCCATTCTCTCCTCCATAGTTTCTCCATTTCTCTTCCTTCCTCCCCATCCCATCGCCCACAATTGCCTCTCTGTCATCCATTCTTTCCCCTGTCATCCCATTTCTCCCTCATCCTCTCTCTCTCTCTCTCTCTCTCTCTCTCTCTCTCTCTCTCTCTCTCTCTCTCTCTCTCTCTCTCTCTCTCTCTCTCTCTCTCTCTCTCTCTCTTCCTTCCTTCTTTCCTTCCTCCCCATACGTTTCTTTTCCTTTTTCTCTCTTCTACCATGCATTCTCTCCTTTTTTTTCCTCCCTTCCTTCTCTTTCCTTTCCTTTCTTTTCTTCTATCATTCACCATGTTTCCTCCCTCCTTCATATTTCTTTTACCATCCATTCATTATCCTTCCTTCCTTCTCTTTCCTTCTCTCCTTCTATCGTGTCTTCCTTCCATCGTGTCTCTCTTCCTCCTCCATACATTTCTTAGCCCTTATTTCCTCTACCATCTTTTTTTTCTCCCTTCTTTCTCTTCCCTCCTATCACCCACCATGTCTCCCTCTTTCCTCCCTCCCTCTCTCTGTCTCTCCTCGGAACGGGCAGTGAAGTGTATGCGCCCTATGATTCCAATTTCAGGTCCTGGCCAAAGTTTTACTGAGAGGGAGTGGGATGAAGATAACAGTCGAGAATAATGTCCAAACTTCCCCCAGATACTGACCCACTTTGCTGATGAAACTGAAGAAATCGCCCTTGTCTTTTGCCTCCTCGCCTCACACTCCCTCTTCCTGTCTATCGTAGTCATTTGTTTGGGTAGAGTTCGGGATGGTTTGGGTTGTGTCTTGGTGTGTGTGTGTGTGTGTGTGTGTGTGTGTGTGTGTGTGTGTGTGTGAGTTTGGGTGAGCTTACGTAGGTTAGGTTAGGTTTGGTGAGTTTGGGTGGTGTGTTTGTGGTGTTTGGTGTTTGGTGTTGGGTGTTCCTCGTGGTGGTTGTGGTTGTGGTTTAGTGGAAGGCTTTTGTATCGTTTTCTTTCTTCATCATCATCATCATTTTCTTTTCTTTTTTTTTCTTCTTGTTTTCTTCTTCTTCTTCTTCTTCTTCTTCTTCTTCTTCTTCTTCTTCTTCTTCTTCTTCTTCTTCTTCTTCTTCTTCTTCTTCTATCCCTATTACTTTCTTCACACTTACTTGTTCTTCCTTTTTCTTCTTTTATTCACATCGCTTGGTTTTCTTTTATTCCTGATCGTTTTCCGCCCCTATGTTTGTCCTCCTCCTCCTCCTCCTCCTCCCCTCCTCCTCCTCCTCCTCCTCCTCCTCCTCCTCCTCCTCCTCCTCCTCCTCCTCCTCCTCCTCCTCCTCCTCCTCCTCTCTTCTTTTGTAGACACAAGAAGGACCTTTAATACTGTATTTCATTTACTTTTCTGGTGCTTTGTTTCTTCTTTCCTCCTCTTCCTCCTCCTCCTCCTCCTCCTCCTCCTCCTCCTCCTCCTCCTCCTTCTCCTTCTCCCTTGTGTTCCCTTAATCCCTCAAATTATCCGGGAGATTTCTATTTATCCTCCTCCTCCTCCTCCTCCTCCTCATCTCCCTCCTCCTCCTCATCTCCCTCGTTTCCTCTCCCTCTCTTCTTATCCTCTTCTCCATTGGTCTTGCTTTTATCTCCACACGTTTCTCATTTGTCTCCATTTCTCCTCCTTTTATTAAGCTTCTCTTTAATTCCTCTTTTAATTTCAGCCGAGTTTCTATCTCATCCATTCCTCTTCCTCCTCCTCCTCCTCCTTCTCCTCCTCCTCCTTCCTCCTCCTTCTTCGTTGTCTTCCTCTTTCTCTTCTTTCCACGTCACTTTATCAAATCGTTTTCTTTAGCCTTCATTTTCTTGCGCATTATTCACTTTTCCTTTTCTTTCGTTCTTTCGTTTCCTCTTCCATTTTCGTTTCTCTTTTTTCCTATTTTCTTGCGTCTCTTTGTCTTCTTCCAGTCTCTTATCTCTTCGTTTTATCGTAACTTTCTTAATCTTTTCATTTTTTTCCGTTTCATTTGCTTCCTTTGTTTCTTCGTACTCTATTCAATTTTTTTTTATTTATTTTCCTGTTCTCTCTCTCTCTCTCTCTCTCTCTCTCTCTCTCTCTCTCTCTCTCTCTCTCTCTCTCTCTCTCTCTCTCTCTCTCTCTCTCTCTCTCTCTCTCTCTCTCACTAGTCTTATCACCCTTTTCTATCTATCCCTTTCGTCCCTTCATTTCCCTGTTCACTCTTTACCTCACAAGCCACCCTGCCACGCTGAGCCTCCCTGCCTGCTCTTCTCTTTCACCCTCTGTAACCCTTCGCCTCAGCCCTGCCCTGTCAATACCCGCGTTCGATTCCCTGGCGACTCCCTGGCAGCCTTGAGAGGGAGACAATTGCAGAGGGGCGGGAAGTGAAGACTCGCGGACACGCCTGACTTGGGAGACATCAAAGAGAAGCGACAATGGACGTATCAGAGGTAGTAATGAAATAATATAACCCTCTCTCTCTCTCTCTCTCTCTCTCTCTCTCTCTCTCTCTCTCTCTCTCTCTCTCTCTCTCTCTCTCTCTCTCTCAGCGCCAGATTGCTTTGTGTTTCATTTAGCTAAGTGTTCTTCTAAATTATTTTCAATCAGAGCAAAAATTATTTCATATTGACGTGTCATTCAAATGATTACACACACGTGCAGACCCGCGCTTACACACGCACACACACACACACACACACACACACACACACACACACACACACACACACACACACACACACACACACACACACACACACACACACACACACAATATGTTTTTTTAATGTTACAGTTTCCTGTCTCCTCCTCCTCTTCTTCTTCCTCCTCCTCCTCCTCCTCCTCCTCCTCCTCCTCCTCCTCCTCCTCCTCCTCCTCCTCCTCCTCCTCTTCTTCCTCCTCCTCCTCCTCTGAGAGATCTCTTATTCCTTCCCAAACTTCTGGGTAAAAGTGAACCTTTGACTTTGGTATAAATTAGAGAAATATAACTTCATAATAAATATAAAAAAACAAACTTTCAAATTCCAATGATAAAAGGAACCAAAGTTTGTGTCTTCTGTTCAAACCCTGCAGGCGGCCATCCCATGGGAGAGAGAGAGAGAGAGAGAGAGAGAGAGAGAGAGAGACAGACAGACAGACAGACAGACAGACAGACAGACAGACACACACACACAGGATACGAGTTAGGAGAGTAAAAAACAGCAACACATTCCGACACGTTGCTAATTACGAACAGGTAAATGAAAAGGTGCAAACATTAACAAAAACACGAAATCAAAGTTATGTGTTCGTTGTTACAAATTTAATGTCGCGTAATGGAAATGGAAACACTGCTATTGGTTTTACAGGAAAGGAAAAAAGAAATAGGAGTAAAAAATAATTAATAAAGAAGAGTAATGGCAGACTGCAGTGGACATAAGCAAAATAGACAAGCGTTTTTTTTTTATGTATTTTAGACTGACTAGTTTATTTAATTCCTAAGTAATAGATGATTGATGTGAAATTTGCTGTGATACCACGTGTGTGTGTGTGTGTGTGTGTGTGTGTGTGTGTGTGTGTGTGTCTTTGTGTTTGTGTGTGTGTTTCTTTTTGTACGTGAAACATTTATCTGGTACTTTTCATTTCTATTTTCGAGAGAGAGAGAGAGAGAGAGAGAGAGAGAGAGAGAGAGAGAGAGAGAGAGAGAGAGAGAGAGAGAGAGAGCGGCGATAAAGGAATGGCGAAGCTAATCCAGACAGAAGACCCACCAAACCCGAAGATAATTGGGTCGTGTTTTATTTTTATGGTGCTGGAGTGCAAGTGGGCGAGACTAAGGAAGACTGGGAGGGCAGGAAGGGACGTGGGGCAGGGTGAGGGGTACTGAAGCCTCTTGGATCCGTCTGTATCTCCCTTGAAAGATAAGGTCGTCACGTGGTGGCAGTCCAAGCAGTGGTTTCGGTCCTCTTCAGTCGTGAACCACCGGGAGGAAACAAGCCTGCCTGTTGTGTATAGAAGGCATTTTACCCCTTCAGTACCGTGTCACGTTTCCATATACATTCTGCTGTTTACTATTAGGTGTCCAGCTTTAGAAACTTATGTGGGGATTATAATAGCAACAGACTCTGGTTATTAATCGTCTGACCTTCATAGACCCTGTGTGTTGTATATCAAAGGCATTTTTACCTCTTCAGTAGCATGTCACGTTTCCATATTTATTCTGCTTAATATATGGTGTAAATAATCTGACCTCCATTGACTCTTTCTAATGTATCAAAGGCACTTTATTCTTTCAGTACCATGTCACGTTTTCATATCCATTCTGGTTACTATTTGGCGATTTTATACAGCCTCAGAAACTTGTGTGGTAATTAAAATAGTGAACGACTTTGGCTATTAATCTTCTGATCTCCATAGACCTTTCCTTGTATAAATAGAATCATTGAATCATATCCCAAAACTCATGGTAGAAATATATCCCAGTACTGAAGGGTTTAAACGCATTGCTCCCTCACCACTACTGTTTTTAAAGACCACAAAAGTGAAATCTCGTTACTCTGATACTAGAACCGTAAAAAAAAACACCATTATAAATCTGTATACCTTTAACTAGAGCCTTTTGAAAGTAGTGTTGCGGAGAGAAATGTTTCAGAATGTGGTCTTGCCAGAATCCTACTATGAAACACTTTATTGCTTCATCTCCTCTACTTCCAACAGGCTATAGAAAGTTAAGGAAGTTACACGAGGTTTTAGTGGCGTTTCCGTGATTTTAGTAATAAGTTAACAAAGATTCTTCATCATCGAAGGTAAAAAAACAACCTTAAGAACTTGGCTAATGATCTCTGTGGCCTTTAACACCTTCAGCACCAGGACACACTTTCATATCTATTCTTCTTTACTATTTGGTGATTTTATACAACTTCAGAAACTTTCGCGGGGATAGAAATAGTGAAGACTCTGGCCATTAATCTCCTGACCTCCAAAGACCCTTCCTAATGTAAATAAAATCGTCTAACCACACCCAAAATTTAAGTAAAACTGCATCATAGTACTGAAAGGATTGAAAATAGTCGTGATGATAGAATGAAACGTTTAAGAATACGTGCAATGGATCATAATTTGAGGAGACCCAGTGCCTCACCTCCGCACACGCTGTATTTGAAGATGCACGTGGTTTTTCTAATTTCCTTTAACAATTGAATGACAGATTAACAAGATTTCTGCATTTCCAACTGGAGAAACTCTTGAAAATCCTGCAAATCGTCTCTGTGGCCTTTGAGAGTAGTGGCGAGAGTAGGGGTGGGGGAGCTAAGTGGTTCAGGATGCGGGCCAGAGTGAAATGAACAGCCTCGTGGGTCAGTACCTGGACTCGGCGGGAAAAAGGAGGCAAGCAAAGAAAGACTAGTGGAAAATATAGCGCTAAAATAAAGGGATACAATTCAGGCCCAGGAAATACAGGAAGCGGGATATAAAGAAGAGGAAAAGAAAAAATGAAATTGAAAGAATGGCGTTGCATCTGAGGAAAGGATATTGTTGCAGTGTGTGTGTGTGTGTGTGTGTGTGTGTGTGTGTGTGTGTGTGTGTGTGTGTCATGAAGGTCTGTGGAAGACTATTGGGATGTTTCCAGGAAGTAATGGGGAAAAGAATGAAAATGACAATGCATAATTTTTGTAAGAGTGAAAGAAAGTAAGAAAATATTGAAGGAAAGACACAAAAGATCATTAAATTAAGATAGATAGCAAATGGAAAGTGAACAATATCTATCCAAAATAAAAATAAAAAATATTGAGGAATCTATAAAAGTGAGGTTAGGGGACTTAGAATGAAAAACTGTAATAGAAAACAACCTGAGGAAACAAGCTGCTAATTTTCTTTTAACCCGTTCAGTACTGGGACACATTTTTACCTTGAGATTTTTGTACGATTAGACCATTTTATTGACAGTAGGAAGAGTCTATGGAGGTCAGAAGATTAATGGCCAGAGTCCTCACTATTTTAATCCCCACATGAGTTTCTGAGGCTGTATAAAATCACCAAATAGTAAGCAGAATTAATATGGAAATACACCATTGTACTGAAGAGGTTAACTTTAAATTGTACTTCACATATCTTCCTTTTACTTCTTACAATTCCCATATTTCCATTTCTTATTCCCATTTTCTCCACTTCCTTAACCCGAAAAATAACCTACAAACAATCTTTTACCATCTATTTCTTCCTTTCACTTCTTACAATTCCCATATTTCCTTTCCCTATTCCCATTTCCTGTACTTCCTGCTCCCACCATTATCTACACCCAAATCAAACACACTTACACACTATCACACCTTACATCACACACTTTCTTCACACGCCACACACCCACCACGCTTCCCTGCTCATGTATCTACCTGGTGTCGCTCTGTCGTTTTCTTTGGCTCGGCTCTTTGTCAGCTATTGCCTGCGCTAGTCTCCCCTCCAGTGCGCCGAGTGACAGACACAGCAAGGCACCACCAGCACCTCCAGCACCACTACTCAAACACGCTGGTAGTCATGGGAGTGGAGTGGATAGACATGGAGACAGAGGCGGGAGTGCTACAAGACGAAGCAGAGAGAGAGAGAGAGAGAGAGTTGAAGTGGATAATGGGAGTGAATAAAGGCAGGGAGACAGAAACAGAGAGAGAGAGAGAGAGAGAGACAGACAGACAGACAGACAGACAGACAGACAGACAGACAGACAGAGAGAAACAGAGACATACAGAAGGGAAACAAGACGAAGTAGAAAGAGAGAGAGAGAGAGAGAGAGAGAGAGAGAGAGAGAGAGAGAGAGAGAGAGCGAACGAGAGCAGTTGAGATGGATGATGGAAGTAAATAAATCAAGGAAATTCCACCATTAAAGTCTAGAAGGAATAACAGCGTTTCGTGAGGCAGAAGAAGAAGGTGTGGCGTAACGAACCAACGGAATATTCAATGGAGATGCGATCTTTATCTCACTAATCAGGTTAGTGTTTATTTAAGAAAACTTTATGTCGCCCTTGCCGGCCCCGGGCGTGTGCATATTTCACGAGCGAGAGGGACGGGGAGACTGGAGAACCCGCCGGGGAGACCTGCCTTGTTGAGAGGCCCTGAGAGAAAACGGGAGATTCAGGGTAACTCAGGTAAACTTAAAGTAGACCGCACGAGTGAGATGTTTTATTAAAGGCGCCGAACAAGTATTTACCCTCGTCTCATAAGCACTATCTTATCACCGTTTCCGTGTATTTACCTTTCAATTATAGAAAGGGATGTGGTGAGGGAGAAAAGGGGCATGTAAAGAAGGGAATGACGCACTGTTTGACGACGGAATGGTGAGAGAGAGAGAGAGAGAGAGTTACAGTACATGATGGAAACTATTGGCCATAATTTTCCAGTCCAATTCCAAGCCTCTCTTTTGAGCATTACTAATATTAAGAGGAGATGGAAGCGAAGGAGGAAGAGAAGAAAGGAAAGAAGGAACAGATGCAGCAATTGGGCAGAGAGAGGAAGAGAGGAAGGAAGGAAGGAAGGAGGACGAGAGAGAGGGGGGGACGGATGAGACGAGATTAGGGAGGGAAAGATGGAGACAGCAGAAAAAGAGAAGACTAGAGAGAAGACAGAAGACAGCGAAGGAGAGAGGCAAGGAATGAACAGGAGGAGGAGGGAGGAAGATAAAAATATTGAAGAAGGAAAGGATTGAGGCCGAGATGGAGGGAGGAGAGACGAAGGGAAGACTCAAGACGGTGGAAGAAAGAGGGAGGGAAGGAAGGAAGAGGACACAGGAGGAGAAGGGAGGAATGTAAAAATGTAAGAAAAAAAAGGGAGAAAAATACGAGGCTGAGGGGGAGAGACGGAGGAGAGAGAAGTTAGTGTGGAGGGAGGGAAGGAAGGAAGGAAAAACACATCAAGTAACCTCAAAAGTGAAACCTCGCGGGGCGCCATACATTAATAGACACGTAACTCAGTTAGCATACATCAGGGAGGGAATACACCCATATATACATAAATTACCAAGCCAGTGTATTAAAGTCCTCATTCATGCGATAATATCATTAATTACCTACGTTATGTCATTACAGCAAGCGTGTCCGTGTGTGTGTGTGTGTGTGTGTGTGAGTGATGCTATGTTCTCATCCATTATATTTGCTCATCCTACATTTTCTTTTACGTCTTTTTTTTTTTCATCGAGTTTTTCAATGGGTCTTCCTGTTCATTGTTCAAGTGATACACGAGTTCATGGTGATACAAAATAAACATGATACCTGCGTATTATTCACCTCTCTATCGAACTTAATGGATTAGAAACTCATTTTTTTCTCACCGTATGCATCTTTTTAATCATTGAAAGTGATCCATACATGAAACACACAAAAGAAATCTGTGAACAAAAAATGATATTCCTTTGTATCGAGGCAAGTAACTTTTGGAAGAATACAAAATGAAACAAAGAGAAAGTTAAGAAAAAATAAACCTGGGAAAGAGCTTTTTTTTTTTTTTCCTGTATTCACTTGAGTCTAAGTTTATTTATTATTTTGTGCGTTCAATAACTAATGGCAGGGAAAGGCGTGCTGGGTGACGACTGACGGAGCGAGACGGAACAAGACGGGAGGTGACGGGACAGCTGACGCGTGACGGGGTGATGTAACAAATTCGTGGGTGATACGATGAGTTTGGGTGACTTGTGAAGAGTGACGAGCTGTGTGACGGGTGCAATAGGTAACGGATGACTGCTCGCGTGACTGGTGGCGGTAAAGGCTTGAAGTGACGATGGTGTGCTGGTGTGACGGTGAAGGCTTGAAGTGACGGAAGGTGCGCTTGTGTGATGGTGGTGTACTGGTGTGACGGTGGTGGGCTGGTGTGACGGATAATGAGGTGGTGTGACGGGTGATTGTGACGGCTTGGTGTGACGGGTGACGGGCCCTGTGTTTGTGTGACATCGCTGGATTCCCCATAATGGACAGTCAACAGAAAGGAATTAAATTTGGTAAAAACGAGAGAAGCCTTTTTCAACATAAAACTCTTACCTCGTTTTCATGATTTATTTTTTCAAACTTTCTTTTTTTGGAATGATACATAACATCAAGAGGATGCCGCTCTCCAAATGGTGTATTTTATCAAAGAATACTGTTTGTCTTTCTCCAGTCGTCTTTTGTTTTCATGCACCGCCAATAATACTTCTTTTATCTGCTTGTGTCCTCGAGATGAAGCAGTAAACAAGTGGCGGTGGCGGAGGTTGCTGTTGTTTGTAGTGGTGGCTATTTAGGGTATAATTGTCAGGCAGTGTGGCGGGATGTGCGTGTGTGTGTGTGTGTGTGTGTGTGTGTGTGTGTGTCGTGCGCGGCGCCGTCACGTGAGTCTCGGTCAGGCAGCGTCGTGTCGTGCCTGTGATGGACGTGATTTATTCTCCTAATTCGCGTAAAGGCTCCTCCTCCACCAGTCCATTCTCCATAAGTGAGATATTTTTCTCCGTGATAACTGGGTCGTCTCGGCAGGCTGGCTGGGTTATCACCGTTATTGTGGGTATAACTCGCGACGGGCGGGGAGGGGAGGGGAGGCTGGGATGAAGGAGGACCCGCTGGGGAGTGAGGAGGGCGGGGAAGGACTGAGATTTCGTCTGGGTGCAGAAGTCTGGGGGATCGAGCCAGCGTCACGCGGCGACCGAGCGGCACAAGACGACGCCTGTCCGGTCCCACTGACTGAAATCCATCAGCACATTCCCGCTGTGAGGGGCCAGTGGGGGAGACTGGGGAGCACGGAACCTATATAGAGTGGGGTGGGGAAGGAAGAGGCTGTAGTGAGAGTAAAAGGCTGTAGTAGGAAGTAAATGCTGTGTAGAGGGAATAGAAGGGAGTGTTAAGAAGCTGTATTGTTGGGATGAGGTGGGATAATGGCAACGAAGGCTGTGGTCGGGGGTAGGGGACTGTGGTGAGAGGTAGTGGACTGTGTTGGGAAGTAGGGAGTTGTGGTCGGGGTAGGAGGCTATGATAGGGGTTAGGGGACTGTGGTGGATGAAAAGTGGAGGCTATGTTAGTGTGTTAGTGAATAGGAGCTGTGGCAGGAGGCCTTATTGTAAGGCTGTGTATGGGAGACAGGGACTGGGAGCTTGATTTAGGGCAGGAGGATGTGCTGGTCGGTGGGGTGCTGGGAGGGGCAGGGAAAGGGGTGAGACTGGTCCATTGGGTGAGAGGAGCGCTGTGCTGTCCCCTCCGTGGGCCTTGTCTCGTGCAGCGCTGCGAACACAGCAGGTGGCGCCGTGCTCAGGAGGTGGGCATTGTTGCACGTGTTTGTTTGCGTGCAGTTGTTCCCGCGTCCTCAGGCAGCACGCACGCAAACTTCATGCATGTATTAATATGTGTAAATTCTCAGCGAGGGTCCCATTCCTGGCGGCGGGACACGCGGTATTAATGTAAAATATTTGCGTCCTTTTCTCGAATCCCGTTTTCTGTGGATCCAGTGCGAGAATTTTCAGCTCAGATTATTTTTGTACTAGTGCGGGACGCCATTAGGTCGACATTAGTGCTTGCCGAAAAGGTCCAGATCAGAGGCACATTTTTCCCGCGAATATCGGTGAAGGAAAAAATTGTGATTCTGTTCAGCCATGGAGTAATTGATAACAGAACAGTATTACTACATCATGAGTATTTTTGTTATTCGCCACACACACACACACACACACACACACACACACACACACACACACACACACACACACACACACACACACACACACACACACCACAACGAAGCAAACAAATAACCAAATCAACATTAATAGAAAGTGAGGAAGGGAGGGAAGGAAAGATGGAGGAGGGAGGGAGAGATAGGAGGGACGGAGGGAGGAAGGGAGGAAGGGAACCAGAGAGAGAGAGAGAGAGAGAGAGAGAGAAAATCAATATCCTCCATTTCTCCCAACCTACTTACATTCCAGCTCATTTTTTATCTTTCCCTTTTTTTTCCCTTCCCTTCCTTTTCCCTCCATCTTTTCCCTCCTACCTTCCTTCTATTCCTCCTTCCATCTCCCACAGCTATTCTTCGTTGTGTGTCAATTCTCTACGTCGTCCTATTCTTCCCTGTTCCCCAGCGTCCCTCCCTCCCTCCTTCCCTCCCGCTCTATTCTTCTCTCCCTCCCTCCTTACCTCTCTATTTCCCATACCTCCATTGGGCCTCAGTCAGGGAGAGTCGCCATCAAACATGAATGCTGTATTAGGCAAGTCACTTAGACACGATCAAATATTCAAGCCATATACCGACTCTCTCTCTCTCTCTCTCTCTCTCTCTCTCTCTCTCTCTCTCTCTCTCTCTCTCTCTCTCTCTCTCTCTCTCTCTCTCTCTCCACCACCACCTCCTCCTCCTCCTCCTCCTCCTAAGGTGCCTCCTGCCTGTCCTCTTTCACGTTTCTACCCATTCCTTACACACGTGGTACTACACACACGCACACACACACACACACACACACACACACACACACACACACACACACACACACACATACATTCATACACATATACACATGCATACATACATGCTCTCAGATTCAGTACTATATGCGTGCGTAGAATTCTCTCTCTCTCTCTCTCTCTCTCTCTCTCTCTCTCTCTCTCTCTCTCTCTCTCTCTCTCTCTCTCTCTCTCTCTCTCTCTCTCTCTCTCTTAGGGGCTATTCTCTCCCTCTCTCTCTATTCTTCTCTCATCCTCATGCTTAGCTCTCTCTTCCCTCTCTCCTTCCTTCTCATCTCTCTCTCTCTCTCTCTCTCTCTCTCTCTCTCTCTCTCTCTCTCTCTCTCTCTCTCTCTCTTTACCTCAGATTATTCCTCCTTCCTCCTTTTCTCTTTCCTTTCTCTCCTTCACTTTAGATTTCTCTTACCTTTCCTCTTCCCTCCTTTATCATCTCCTTTGCTTTCCTCCGATTTCTCTTCTCACTCCTCTTCCTTTTGTGCTTCTTTTATATCTTCCTCCTCCTCCTCCTCTTCTTCCTCCTCCTCTTCCTCCTCCTCCTCTTCTTCCATGTCTTCTTCCTCTTCCTCTCCCCTCTCCTGTTTCGTTCGTTATCTTCTTTTTTGCTCATCTCTTTTTTCTCCATCGTCTTTCATGCTCCCCCTTCTCTCTCTCTCTCTCTCTCTCTCTCTCTCTCTCTCTCTCTCTCTCTCTCTCTCTCTCTCTCTCTCTCTCTCTCTCTCTCTCTCTCTCTCTCTCTCTCTCTCTCTCTCTCTCTCTCTCTCTCTGAAGGTCATTCCTATCCATTCCTTTAGCATCCTTATCTCTCTCTCTCTCTCTCTCTCTCTCTCTCTCTCTCTCTCTCTCTCTCTCTCTCTCTCTCTCTCTCTCTCTCTCTCTCTCTCTCTCTCTCTCTCTCTCATTCCTCCTTCTTCCTTTCTCTCTTTCATCATCTTTCAAGGCCACTATTCCATTTTGGAGACTCTCTCTCTCTCTCTCTCTCTCTCTCTCTCTCTCTCTCTCTCTCTCTCTCTCTCTCTCTCTCTCTCTCTCTCTCTCTCTCTCTCTCTCTCTCTCTCTCTCTCTCTCTCTCTCTCTCTCTCTCTCTCTCTCTCTCTCTCTCTCTCTCTCTCTCTCTCTCTCTCTCTCTCTCTCCAAATCCTCCAGGTTTTGCTTGGTGCTCCTGACTCATCTAACTTTTCTAACTCGCTCGTTGCTAGTCGCATTCACGGTCCCTCCTAACCTGCGCCGAATATTCTAAAGGCGTTTGCGATTCTTTGCGGTTTTTCTCGATATTTTTTTTCTCTATCTCTCTCTTTCTCCCTTCCTCTTTCTCTTCAGTGTGCGTGAGAGAGAGAGAGAGGTGTTGGTATTTGTGTTTGTTGTGTTTGTGTGTGTTATTTTTGGGTTTGTGGTTGTTTTTATTTATTGTTTTGCCCTTGTTTTTTTATTGTTTCCGTATGTTGCTGTTGTTCTTGTTTCTAGTGTTATTATTATCGTTATTATCGTCATTACTAATAGCGCAATTACCATCATTAATATTCCTCTTCCTCATCTTCGTTATCGTCTTCGTCCTTGTTTTCATAATTTTGCAATAATTCTGGGTGTATTTTTATCTTCTGTATCTTCTTCAGGTTTATAAACTCGCTTCCTTTTGCCTTGCTTCTCTTCACACTCTTCACGGCACAGAAAAATGCGTTCTAAATTCTCCTTCCTTTCCTTGCTCTTAATTCTTTTCCCCGTGAAGTGTCAATTTGTTGCGTGGTGTCTTCCTTACAACAAAAGGCAATCCGGCCACTTCTGTACATGCTAGAGCCGGAAAAAAAGCACTGAGCAAGATTCTGTCAACACAATAACACGATATGGCTGAGAATTTCTTATAAACCTAAACGCGGATGGACTGAATTTTGACGCTGAAGAAAGAGACGTACCCAGGCATCCTACACCACACAATTTGCCTTCCCATTTCGCGCTTTCTTTTACGGAATATCTACAGCGGCAGCATCTGTGCTTAAAAGACGAGGCGCGGGACCCTTGTCGACACGATATAGGCAGGCATTTCTAATAACAAAAGAGGGGAGGCAAGGCCGGGGTTTTGTGGCAGTAACGGGGCGGCTGTACCGGCATTGCATTGTCTCTGTATTGAAAAGTGTGAGCTCCCATAAGGATTCCCTTTTTTCACGTTATAGAGATGGGAAGTTTGGTTTTGCATGTGTCTTTGCATTGGTGATGAAGAGTTCTTATTAACCTCTTCAGTACCATGACGCGTCTCCATATTCATTCTGCTTACTATTTGGTGATTTTATGCAGCTTCAGAAACTCATATGGGGTATTAGAATAGTGAAGAGTGTGACCAGTAGTCTTCTGCCGTCCATAGACCCTTGCTAATGTCAATAAAATGGTCTAATCGTACACAATCTCAAGGCAAAAATGTGTCCCAGTATTCAAAGGGTTATATTAAATTCATCCAAAAACATCCATTGAAAACTAAAACAAATTCCACTATGGCTTGTTAAACTATCATCAGATTCATTAAAGCACTTCACAAGCACCATAACCTTTAGTAGACTCTGCAATACTAAACTATCAATAGTTATGAAACAACTCTTTAAAACTAGAATGCCAAAATATCGCCTGGATAAAGAAACAAATCCTTGAAATTCTAGAGCCATTACCTTGAAAACTATAGCTGCCACTAGAAACTTAAGCCATCACACTAGAATCACGAAAACCCTTGAAAACTCCAGTAATTTTCATAAAAGTCTCCAACTACCACCATCAAGAAACCTGTCTTGTGAAAACTCAAATAACTCTCACTGAACCCACATCAAATCATTACAACGCATGAAATCACCTTTGAAAAAATTCATTCAAGCAACTTCCCAAAATAAACCACGCCAAACTATCACAGGAGTCATGAAAAAAACCTTGAAAACCACAGCAATTTCTTAAAAGCTCAAAATAACTTACTTAAACCACACCAAATCATTACAACGCATAAAATCACCTTGAAAACAACTGAAGCAACTTCCAAAAATAAACTACGCCAAACTATAACAGGAGTCATGAAGAAAACCTTGAAAACCACAGCAATTTCTTAAAGACTCAAAATAACTTACTGAAACCACATCAAATCACTACAACTCATGAAATCACCTTGAAAAAATAACTCAAGCAACTTCCAAAAATAAACTACGCCAAACTATAACAGGAGTCATGAAAAATCCTTGAAAACCGCTGTAACTTCTAAAAACTCAAAATAACTTACTGAAACCACATCAAATCATTACAACGCATAAAATCACCCTTGGAAAAACAACACAAGCAACTTCCAATCATAAACCACGTCAAACTATCACAGGAATCACGAAAAAAAAAACTTGAAAAACTGCAGTAACTTCCACAGCACCCTATTACAAGTTATGGAGATGAGATGCGGAAACGTTCACCAGAGCGATACGTGCTGTGAGTTGTCGCATTGACTCTGGACGGAGCACCAGTCACAGTTACCTTAAAGAAGACGTCACCAGGTGCTTCACGGGCCACTGACATCATCACCATCATCACCACGTTGGCAAGCACTGCATATCCCATTGGCGCCACCACTATCACTACCAGCCAGAGAGGAATGGAGGTGTATTTCTCTCTCTCTCTCTCTCTCTCTCTCTCTCTCTCTCTCTCTCTCTCTCTCTCTCTCTCTCTCTCTCTCTCTCTCTCTCGTCTTTCTTTATCTCCCTTCCACATTAGTTCGTCTCTCTCTCTCTCTCT
>NC_059287.1:2097500-2236691 GCF_017591435.1 Portunus trituberculatus
CCCCTACACACACTGTCCTTCTTTCCTGCTCTTCATTACTTCCATTTTGCTGTGGTTTCTCACTCCGAGGAGGGGAAAAATGGCTGGTGCTCTCTCTCTCTCTCTCTCTCTCTCTCTCTCTCTCTCTCTCTCTCTCTCTCTCTCTCTCTCTCGGGTGAAAGTTATTACCATTTCTTTGAGTCTCTGTTCGTCTCTCTCTCTCAACTCCGGTTTGCTGTTGTTGTTGTTTTTGATGTGTGTGTGTGTGTGTGTGTGTGTGTGTGTGGTGCATATGCATATTCTCTCTCTCTCTCTCTCTCTCTCTCTCTCTCTCTCTCTCTCTCTCTCTCTCTCTCTCTCTCTCTCTCTCTCTCTCTCTCTCTCTCTCTCTCTCTCTCTCTCTCTCTCTCTCTCTCTCTCTCTCTCTCTCTCTCTCTCTCTCTCTCTCTGCCTCACATTCTCACATCGGTTAGTGTATCTTTAATATCACAGCCGCGGCGAGCACCTGTACATAAGCTGACTCCTGCACATCACTACCATATTCTCCCTCCCTCTCGCCTCTCCCCGACACGCTATACACCATTTCCTCCCTTACTCTGCCTACCAATGCTCTGTAACTTTTAACTTAGCTTCACGACAGCGTTTACTCCTATTTATTTAACCTTTCCAGTACCATGATGCGTTTCCTTATTTATTCTGCTTACTATTTGGTGATTCTATACAGCTTCAGGAACTTATGTGGGGATTAGAATAGTGAAGACTCTGACTATTGATCTTTTAACTTTCATAGATCATTCCAAATGTGAATAAAATCGTCTAATCATTCCCTAAAACACATGGTAAAAATGTGTTACAGTACTGAAAGGGTTATAGTGGTTTATCAAGTGTGTTTCATCTATTTCACTATGTTTTTCTATGTATGATTAGTACAGTACCATGTTTTTTTTTTTGTTCTTTATCTACTGTTCCATTAAGTGTAGTCTTCTATCTCTGTTACTTTATTACCATTATTGATAGAGCTTTTATTTTCTCTAACTTCAGCAATGCGCTCTAACTTTCCTTCACTTTACTCTACTCTACTCTACTCCACTCCACTCTACTCTACTCTACTCTACTTTACTCTTACTTTTTTCCTGTGCCTTACACTCACCACCACTTCTAACATTACTATTTTTTCCCCTTTACTTTATCACTTCATGTTCAGTTTAAACCTCGCCTCACTTTGAAATATCCCTTAGGTACTCTTACAATACTATCACTTTCTTTACATTTTCATATTAATCTCACGTCTCAATTCACTCAACTATAAGCTTCAGTTAATCATGTATTATTATTTCCTATCCCTCCTCACTCCTTCACCAATGTTTTCATCTGAACTTCACAGGTATAATTCAATGCTCGTATTAAACATTTCAGCTTCTTATTTTTTATAATTTTCTACTGGCTGTACTAAAAAACAGTGTAAGACTTCCTTTGTTTTTGTTATTGTTGCATCAGTTTCTTAACCCTTTCAGTATTGGGCCACATATTTACCTTGATATTTGTGTACGATTAGACCGTTTAATTTACATTAGTAAGGGTCATTGTAGGTCAGAGGATTAATGGCCACAGTCTTCACTATTTTAATCCCCCACCTGAGTTTCTGAAGCTGTATAAAATCACCAAATAGTAAGGAGAATGAATATAGAGACACGTCATGGCACTGAAGGTGTTAAGCATTCTCCCTCATCAACAGAGAATCTATACATCACCAAGTAATAAGCAGAAGGAATATGGAAACGCGTCATGGCACTGAAGGTGTTAAGCATTCTCCATCATCAACAGAGAACACACATCTGAAGTCAATCAATCATATATGTAGTCTCTTAAAACCGATTTAAAGGGAGTATTCGTAGTCAGAAGCGACTAACACTGCGTTTACTAAAACTATTTCCTTTCCCTTCTTCGTCAAGTTCCACGATCTGTTGCGAGTGTCAGTTTTCAAGTTTCGTAATGAGACTGTCACTAGATCGGGGAGTTTAGTGTCAAAGGAAAATGCTTAATGAAATAGTAGTGGAGTGTAGCAGATTTCCCATTTCTGATAGCGAATGTACCCAGTTCTTAGTGAGTCTTGCGTTACGCCTCTTTATCCCTTGTGATTCCTTGCGTATTATATTCAATCACTCTTAATGTCTTTATCGTTTTCATCCCTTCGCTCTCACTCTGAAGCTCAATGTCGTATCCCACTTCACTCTAGAATACCCCTTAGGTACTCTTGTATTTTCATTTTCTTCTTGTTTTTTTTTTTGTGTCTCATATTATATCCTTCTTCACTCTTAAAATTTCCCTCACATACCCTTGCATTTTCATATTCCTTCTTGTGTTTTTGCTATCTCATACTTCATATATCCCGCTTCACTATAAAATTTCCCTCATATAACTTTGCATTTCCATATTCCTTCATTTTTTTTCTTTTTCTACTTTCTCATGCTACATAATATCCCACTTCACTCTTAAAATTCCCCTTAGATACTCCTGCATTTCCATTTTCTTTCTAGTTTTTTTTTTTTTTATGCTTCCTCATAATTCACCCACTAAATCTTCACCCTACACATCTACACCTCACCATACCGTACAGCACACCCTCTAGAATAGCTTGACTGTACTCCTGCATTACAGTATATTATCCCTGAACCACTCTACTCCTTTACTCACTGTTATATTCACTCTCAGTTTACTCAATAATCTTGACTCATGCACTACAGTTCCTCACCCACTACTCTGTCCTCCCATGCCTCGCCTCCCATGCCTAGCCTCCTACTCTGCCATGCCTACCCACTACTCTGTCCTCCCACGCCTCTCCTCATCTACTACTCTGTCCTCCCATGCCTCGCCTCACCCACTACTCTGTCCTCCCATGCCTAGCCTCACCCACTACTCTGTCCTCCCACGCCTCTCCTCATCACTACTCTGTCCTCCCATGCCTCGCCTCACCCATTACTCTGTCCTCCCACGCCTCCCTGTATTCTTCTTCTCCCCGACAAGCACGCTACCACGCTGCCTCCCGGACCTGTGCGCCTATGCATTTTTTGGTGAGAGAGAGCAGTGTTAGGACTCCACGTGGACCCCGTCAATATATTATGATCTGTTTGGGGACGGTGCTCTCTCTCTCTCTCTCTCTCTCTCTCTCTCTCTCTCTCTCTCTCTCTCTCTCTCTCTCTCTCTCTCTCTCTCTCTCTCTCTCTCTCTCTCTCTCTCTCTCTCTCTGGTTAGGTTAGGTTAGGTTGGTCATATATGTTGGGTTGTTTGTTTTCTATTGTTGTTGGGGTTTATTGTTATTATTATTGTTATTATTATTATTATTATTATTATTATTATTATTATTATTATTATTATTATTATTATTATTTTGTTTTGGGTATCTACTACATTTTTCTGGTATTTTGCAAACTATTTTTGTTGTCTAGGTGTAATTTACATTCTCTCTCTCTCTCTCTCTCTCTCTCTCTCTCTCTCTCTCTCTCTCTCTCTCTCTCTCTCTCTCTCTCTCTCTCTCTCTCTCTCTCTCTCTCTCTCTCTCTCTCTCTCTCACACACACACACACACACACACACACACACACACACACACACACACAGTTATGCGAATATAGTATATCTATTTTCCTGTATTGCTTCCTGTGACAATTTCCAGTTGACCATAATCTCTTCCTCTGGTGTTATTCCGCTGCAGTTTTGGCTGTTGGTGTGCTGTGGCGCCCCTCTCATGGTTCACCCAAGTGTCTCGGCGGCACGCCCTTGCAATCGTACGCGAGGGAGCTGTTCCTCTTCTTATTCTTCCCTTTGGTATGGAGACGACCATTCTTAAGTCCCGTATTCAGAAACGCTTTGCTCTCTCACCACCACTGTTTTCAAAGGCCACAGAGATGACAAGCCAGGTTCTCAAGAGTGTTTTCCCTCATTAATAATGTAGAAAGCTTGGTAATCTGTCAGTGGAAGCATAAAAACACGCTTAAAAACCCTTGTCACTTCATCTTGAGCCCTATGAAAGTTGTGGAGGTGTGTGCAGAAGTGTTTCCGAATATGGTCTTACGTATTGTGGTGTCGTGATGTGGTGTGGTGTGGTGTTGTCATGTGGTGTTGGTGGTGGTGGTGGTGAATTATGTGCTGCTGCTCCTGCTGCTCGTGTTGTGATGTGATGTGGTGTTGGTGGTGGTGGTTTTGTGATGTGTTTGGTGGTGGTGGTGTGTGTTCTTGTTTTCCCCCTTTTTTTTTTAACCATGTGCTGTGAATGGTGAGTGTTGTGGTGTTCTGTGGATTCACTCGTGGTGTGTGTCTTTCTTTATCCTGTATAGTGTTCCGTGGTGTTCGGCAGTGATGTTGTGACGTCCTATGGTGTAAGTGGTGGTGTCTTTTAAATATATATATATACCATGATTAGTGATTGTGTTCTGTGTGGTGTGATTTCTTAACAGTTTGTGTGTGTGTGTGTGTGTGTGTGTGTGTGTGTGCGTGTGTGTGTGTGTGCGTGTGTGTTGGTGTTCAGAGATGGTGCTAGTGGTGGTGCTGCTGTTGGTGGTGGTGCTGGTGTGATGTTGGCGTTGTTGCTGCAGCCTGTGATGTGGGTGCTGTCATTGTGCTGGGTGATGTTTGCAAGCCTCAGTGTTCAAAGGACGTACGTGACGCAGTGATTGGCTCCAGTAACAGCAAAACTCTGACTGGTAGGAGCATTTCGTCTGTCTCTGAGGATCTAGGCAGTTAATTTCCACCTCTAGCATCAAAATTATACCGTGTCTGTCAGTTTACCTTCCAGTCCACCTGTCAGACGTTGTTGAAGGAATCCTGACCTCTTGAGAACCGAAACTCGTGTTATTTAATCTACGTCTTTATATGGTTATGGTGCTTTATCTTATTTTGCTTTATGTTGCTCTCTCTCTCTCTCTCTCTCTCTCTCTCTCTCTCTCTCTCTCTCTCTCTCTCTCTCTCTCTCTCTCTCTCTCTCTCTCTCTCTCTCTCTCTCTTTCTTTCGAAATTTTGTGCATGGGAAAGTTACGCGATTCAAGATTTTGTTAGCGGCAGTTTTCTTGGAAATTTTGGAATTTTTTTTGCGAAGTTTTGCGCTTTTGTTGTTATTACGTATTAGTTCATCTCTATTGTTATTTTCATTTCTATTGTTGTTTCCTAATTTATTATTATTATTATTATTATTATTATTATTATTATTATTATTATTATTATTATTATTATTATTATTATTGTTATTATTATATTTGGTATTATTGTTATTATTATTATTATTATTATTATTATTATTATTATTATTATAATCATTTTTATTATAGCTATTATTGTTGTTATTATGACAGTATCCTTGATTTCTGTTTTGCCATTTTTAATAGTTTACAATATCCGAAATGAAAATCTCTCTCTCTCTCTCTCTCTCTCTCTCTCTCTCTCTCTCTCTCTCTCTCTCTCTCTCTCTCTCTCTCTCTCTCTCTCTCTCTCTCTCTCTCTCTCTCTCTCTCTCTCTCTCTCTCTCTCTCTCTCTCTCTCTCTCTCTCTCTCTCTCTCTCTCTCTCTCTCCCTGTCACAAACAACACGCACGCGCAAAGAGTCTGCCATTTATTTCAATTTATACTTTTAACAATTTTTAGAGTGTACATGATGCAAAGGTAATTATAAAATCGTACCCTGTCCCCCATATACGATTATTTTTATTTCAGAATATATTGCCTTTCTCCCCCTCCCCCCCTCCCTTTGTTAGCGACACAGCAGCCATGGAGACAGTGCCATGTGTAGCTGCTGTGCCAGTGCCTGTAGCCATGTGTCGGTGTCCTCATGACAGGTACCACCGAGTGCCCAGGTAAAGACTGTACCGTAGGTGTGAGAGTGTACCATAGAACAGCCCTGCCTCTGTAGCCAGTGAGTCAGGGTGAGGCAGAGCCAGTCAGAGCGGCACAGAGCCACAGAGGCACAGAACCCCCCACCCCCACCCCGCCGGTGAGTCACAGCACTGCAGGTCTCTGGGGTGGTAATAAAAAAGTCCTCGACAGGTAAATTTTCTGGGACCATTTTCCATTTGTGTGTCGCCTTGCATTCTCTTGTCTGTGGCTAAGCTTAATGTATCTACAATATCCCTGTTGTTTACTGAAGTATTCCACACATTTTAGAGAACAGTAGCTGTCTAGTAACATTACTAGGCCCGCTCAGCCGTCCACAAGGCCCGCCAGGCACGCCACCCCCCTCGAGACCGTCACCAGGCCGGCTGCCGCCTGCCTTGTGACGGCTCGAGCTGCCTGGTGGGGAGCTAATCAGTGTCCCTCAGAAGCCTCCGGGCAGGATGTGTGTTGTGTCAGTGTTAAGGTGACAATAATGAAGCTTGTGGACGGGCGGGCGAGGCTACCAATGCAACTCTGTGGCGTGGTGGTGTAGTTGAATCTTGACCTATCGATGTTGTATTCTCTCGTGATGTGACATGTTCACCAGACTGTATTCCAAGATTTAGAACCAAACACTCAGCACTAACAACCACAGCGGCCCTTCAGTGTGTCTGGCTGCTTGTAGAGTAACCTTGATGACGCGACAAAGCAGCAGCCTGTTGCCCTCGGCACTGTTGTCCCTCCTGCCTCACACAGCCTGAGCCTCCCGCAGCCGCCGTACCGGGCACTCCACACCACCGCCACCAACAACACCAACAACAACACTTAACAATAACAACAATCATCAACATTATGCACATAACACACCCAACTGAATATATATATATATATATATATATATATATATATATATATATATATATATATATATATATATATATATATATATATATATATATATATATATATATATATATATATATATGACTTGAAAAACAGGGCGTCTATAGCGTACACGGTACAGGAGAGAGATCACAAAGGACGGTTATCTTCATTATATCCACTTCACAACGTTTCGGGAAATTACATGAAGATGGGATATGTACTTTCCCGAAACGTTGTGAAGTGGATATAATGAAGATAACCGTCCTTTTGTGGGTCTTCTCTCTCCTGTACTATATATATATATATATATATATATATATATATATATATATATATATATATATATATATATATATATATATATACTGACACACACTTGCTCCCATGTTGAGAGTCAAGCAGAGGCGCGGATAGGGCGGGGCGCTACTCTCGCCCCGCCCCGCCCCGCCCCGCCTGGCCCCGCCCCAATCAGCCTGCATTCTCCACGCATCCCAGTCACTACCTCAGCACATCATTGCAGTAATTTGTTTATGCAAAACAATAACTAAAGCTTTGTTACAAATGAACACAGTAATGAGTAATTACGATGCTGTTGACAATAATGATAATGATGACAATAAATTATCACAGTTGTTGTTACTGGAGGTGTTACTGTAGCGGATGGGAGCCTCGGCCAGCAGGTCACCAGCAGGACACCATGGAGCGTGCTGGCGCGGCGCCCCACCACAGCCTGGCCGGAGAGGAGCACCAATGACTGAATAATTTGTCAACGGCCGCGGCTGTGATGAATTAAAGTCATTGCTGACTCACCTCGCCCTTCCCCCAGGGCAGGCTGGGGCGGAGCGCCCCGTGCTGTTCCCAGTCCCCGCGGTGACCCCGCTGCTGGCCACTGGGCCTCCTGGCGACCACCACGCTCTGTGGGGTCCCAACCGTTCCTTGTAACGCAGAATCGTAACAACAACAATGACAGTCATGATAACATAACTACATTATTAAAATTATGCATCCATTACTGACAATTAACTAACGAGGACTTGAATGCCAAGGTTGCGGCAGCTCTCTCTCTCTCTCTCTCTCTCTCTCTCTCTCTCTCTCTCTCTCTCTCTCTCTCTCTCTCTCTCTCTCTCTCTCTCTCTTTAGACTCTGGCTTTTTGTAGCCTATATATATATATATATATATATATATATATATATATATATATATATATATATATATATATATATATATATATATATATATATATATATATATACACACTTTGGCATGTTCACACACACACACACACACACACACACACACACACACACACACACACACAAATATTGAGGCGTAGTAGAAGTGTCCCGCGGCTGCTTGGGACTCCCCCTCCCCAAGGCTCACCCCCTCCCGGCCCCCACCCATTTTTGTGGCACCCTCACCCTCCCACGTGTTCACTCCGTTCACTCCCAAACTTACGCCCCACGTTTTTTTGTTCTGGACGTGATTGGCATTTTATATTTTGACTCTTCTTTTTACCCTGAAGAGTTGTTGCTGTTCCTCCACGGAGCTCATTTTTGTCCAAACCTCATGTTTTTGTTTTTATCTTTTCACTGTTTTGGATCATAGATGTGATTTTTCTGAACTTGGAATACAGACGTTTTATCCTCGCAGTCTGACCTCCGCATTCACACAGATTACCCAAGAAATTTGCTAAAAAAAAAAAAAAAAAAAAAAAAAACAGGAAGTTGTAAGAAATTTTTCTCACTAGCTTTGAGTCAGTCATGTCTTTCTGTGTGAATCTCGTGTGTCGCCCCAACACTCAAAAAGAGCTGCTATATCCTCTTCTCCGCGTCACTACCACCACGTTACAGAAATTTGGTAATTTGATGTAGTTTTAACTGATTATGAAATCGATTTTCAAGGAACCTGAGTCTAGAATAGCGGCGCGACGTCCTGGTGACGAGTGCAACACTTGAAGGTGCTGACGAGGGCGGTCATGCGGCCGATGGTTCCCTCTCATCCAGTAATTGTGTTCACTTTCCTAACATAGACCAACCTCGAGCTGGAGCCGGACAGGCAAAACAATAAATATAATACATAACATGCAATGCCACAGCGCCTGAAGAAGGACTACAACAGAGTTCCTCTCGTCATTTCAGAGGACAGGAAACTGTTCGTGGGCATGCTAAGTAAACAACAGACAGAAGAGGATGTACGGCAGCTCTTCCAACCCTACGGGAACATTGAGGAATGCACCATACTGAGGGGGCCGGATGGCGCCAGTAAAGGTAGGAAGCAGCACGATCAACCAGCATAAAAAAAAAAAGACGGAACAGAGGAGGAGAAGGAGAGTTGACGCCAGCTGGCAGGATGGCCATGCAGGAGGGCTGGAGGAGGGAGGCAGCGGGGAAGGGACAGCAACAGTGAGGAAAGACTCAGTCAATGGGGATTGAGAGCCAACATGAGGCCGTCCTGAACACTGCCTGCCGGAGGACGGCGGCACACTGACGGGTGGGACAGAGGCTGAGACAAGCCCAGGAGGACGAGGGAGGAAGTCAGATGGGAGACGAGCCGCCCGTAACCCGAGGCCGCACTCTTCATGTCTGCTTTGCATGCTATCCTAGTCGACCCTTGCTTGTTGACCCACACTGTCGCTGGTCCCTGCCGGGTCCCCCTGGCCCACGCCACCCCACCGCCACCTGCCAAGTGGAGTGTGTACTACAGTTGTTCTTGTCTGTACTATGAGCATGTCCAAAGGTCAACATTTATGTCCCTGTATTTACATAGATTTTGAGTGTTTTCAGGAGTATTAGAGGACCACCGGAGGCGCCACCAAGTGTCTGCATTCCACAAGTTTGTTATTGTTACTATAAGTCTTAGCATTTCTCCATTGCCTCTGTAGCAGTATTATGTACAAAAACACACGTATGTCTTGTGTTCTAACTTCATACAAGGAATTCCTGGGTGAGGTGTTATGTCAGTGTCACTCACATTTAGTTTGAAGGCATTAGGGTATTTAGCCTCATCAAGAGCTGGACACGAGACACTGCATCCCTTCCCGGGGATCTTTAAGTCTCGAGTCATGTCACTGCGGCAGGACAGAACAAGCTTGACTTGGCTTCCATCTTGCCACGGTGACGGCGGCGGCGGCGAGGTGTGTGGCTTGGAAAGGTGACGAACAGTCCGGGATGAACTTTTGAGTGGCCTTCATTATTATTTCACCGAACTTTTACCTTTGAAGCTGCGCGTGTATACTGGGATGAGTGAAGATGGGATGAGCTAGAGACAAGTGGGGCTCCCGTTACGTATTCTAATTTCCACACCTCTTTTTTAGAACCTTATGTAATGATATGTTAGGATCATTACGCCAGAATGAACAAATACGTAGATAGTGAAATTTCAATACATGACCTCTGAAGTTTTGTTGAAGTGGAAGATACGGGCAGCTGTCAGGAGTGAGTGGAGATGATTGTGAATTTGCTCTGCAGTGAAAGTTACACTACAGTTTTGTGGACCTAGAATAGACAGGCAGATGAGAGCAGTGACTGGAGATGGCTAGAGAAGACATTTTATCCGCACTGGAGTCGTAGAGAGTCAAGTATTGTTAGCAAGTATTGAACAGAATAGAACTGACGACACAATGTAGCTGATGCGAGTGAGGGAGTCATGTGAGTGAAGAAGGTTTGAAAAGAGGTTAGCTCGCAATGAAATCGCAGAGCTTTTAGTTTCCTTAGCAGCAAATAGACGAATAGAGGACAGAAACTAACGGATTAGGTAAAGTAGGTTCGTTTTATAAGGGAATCATACAGACTTACCATAATGGCGTTTTGAAACGACCTAAAGTATTGATTGCCTTGAAACGAACGAGTGCGCTTGACATCCAAAACTAACATGAAGCGTCAGTCATCACAATCGCTTCTAAGAACTTGCCTGTGTGTGTGTGTGTGTGTGTGTGTGTGTGTGTGTGTGTGTGTGTGTGTGTGTGTGTGTGTGTGTGTCGCCATGTCTTGTAGCATCAATATCTGGTTATTCTTAGTTTTCGTCCTGGCGCTAAATATGAATCAGACAATCAGTCACCCTTGCCCACTGGTACCTTGCATTTCTCATTTCACTAATAAGAGAATAAATCCCGGTATTCTTATAAACGCCAGACTCACATCATTTATACGAAAACCTCAACCGTACACTGACTGCCCTCAGGTGGCACAAGGAACCATAGTAAAATCCGACAGTGAGTCCCTTATAGCGATGTCATTTGTCCTAATATGATACATGAATTCAGTGATATACGTTAGACTCGAAATTATGAGAAGTAAATGTGTGATAGGTAGATATCTGTATCAGATGCAGCAGGCGGGTCACAACAGCTGCCCACTCTACAAGGACATGCATCACCAGTCACTGCTAAGACTCGAAATAGTAAAAAGTAAACATATAGTCACCGTACATGCAGCAGGCGGGTCACAACAGCTGGCCACTCAACAAGGACATGCACCGCCGCTCACGGCCTCATTAATGCACCATTGGGAGGCGACTAATGATCATCACGCTGAGCCAGAGCTGAAGGTCACAGTGATCGCCAGTGATGGGAGTTTTAAGTATGGAGGGACTCGTAGAATGGTTGAGTTGTGTTGATTGGTTGTTACGCACTCCCTTAAACGTGATTCCCACAGGACGTGAATCACCATGAACGTGACTTCCCTTCAGAGCCTTTACGCTTAAAAGCGACTCCCGATGAGCGCCACTCAGCTTAAACATGATTCTCTTTAAAGTACCTCTAGAATTCATCCCTGTTGAACGTGACACAGCGTGGATGCAACTCCCGTGACCGTGACTTCTGATGATCGTGACTCATAAATTGCCCTTTAATGCTTCTTTCCTGAACGTTGCTCCACCTATTCGTGACTCCCTGTGAATGGGTCGCCCTTTAGACACAGACTGCCCAGAACGCAGCTCCCCTTGAGGACTCATCCCCTGATCCCCATCCTCCCCTATACTGAGCGCCTCATCTTTCCCCTCGAGAGCTGGCTGTGCTTCTCCCTCAGTCAGCGGAGAGGAAGTTAGGTAATATTTTCACCGCCGCCCCGTCACCGCCGCGTGGCCTCGACAAGTACCCACGGCTCCGTCACGTACACATGTACAAGCAGAGCCTAAGCCTTCCCTTATACAAGACCGCCGTTCCTTAGGTCCTTTTTTTATTGAAGATTAAAGTGTGCATTATTTATCAGGAGTAGTGGTCGAGAAGGTTGTGATGAATAATGCGGTGCCGCCCGTTGTCAAGCCAGCGTGGCCTCGGCGTGGTGCAGCATCCGACGGGCCTCCCAACACCGCCCCTACCCTCCCCCCACTTGTACTGAGCTGTGCTGCGCCTCAGCCAGCCCACCCCTTGATGCCATCCCACCAGTCCACTCCGGCCCACTAATCCCAGCTAGACCACTTTCCTCGGTACTGATCCACTTACTCACCGGTCCTGCCGTCCCGGCCGGCCAGTGCTCACGACTCTTTGGTTGCGGGAGTTCTATGACCCAGTTCGTCCCCCGCGCGTCTCGACCCAGCGAGACGGTTCCAAAGTTTTGATTGTGAAATTAAATTTGTTTTTAGCCTAACCTAAGGGAATCGAAACGGCTTTGGCATGAGTTTTGAGCGTTGAGCAAAATGTTACAGGTGAAGACTCCTGAGGGTCGTGGGGGACGCGAGGCTTCTGGCGAGGGACTGCCGGCGGGCACTGGAGGCTGAGGCGTCGACCCCAGGAGGGAGGCGTGACGTGTCTGGGCGCAGCTTTCAGTAAACAAAGCACTCATCACTTAGACGCCATCGAGCGTGGAAAACGTGAAAATCAGGGACATGCGATAATTTCTTGCAGTTCTGCCTCCCGGGACGCCGCGTCGTGTGCCTCCAGCAGTCTCCACCGCCCAGAGAAGTACTTTATAGCATAAAAGTGCAAAATTTGAGCGTTTGGTTTACACGCGTGCTTATGACAATACATTAATCACCGAGCTAATTCCACCAGATACTGCAAAAAGTAGGAAAACAGTGGTAAACAATGTGACAGAGTGGATGGCAGCTTGGATGAATTCAATTATCCGGCGGCCAGGACAGGTCCGCCCACCGGCCATCCGTCAGGGTGATTCATGGCCCCGCCGACCACAGTCCGCCCGCCCGCCCACTCGCCCGCCCACCCCCTCACGACCCCGCCGCCTCGGGTAAATAGTGTGACGGAGCACCAAGTGTGTCCTCTGCTCCAGGCCGCGACGTGGAAATGGGAGCAGGCGGCGAGGCAGGCGAGGCAGGCGAGGTAGGCGAGGCAGGGAAGGCTGGTGGTGGTGAAGGAGTGGTGAGGAGTGAGTGATGAGGCTGGTGGTGACGGTGAGGAGTGAGTGGTGAGGACGAGGCTGGCAGTGATGGTGAGGAGTGAGGCTGGTAGTAATAGTGAAGGGGGAGACTGGCAAAAATAGGGAAGAGTGAAGCTTGGAATGATGAGGAGTGAGGGTAGCAGTCGCAGTGATGGTGAAAAGTTAGGCTGACGGTGGTAGTGAGGGGGTGAAACTGGAATGATGGTGAGGAGTGCTTCTGGTAGTGATAGTGTGGAGTGGAACTAGCGAGAGTAACGAGGCTGGAGTCAATAGTGAGAAGTCAAAACATGAAGTGACAAGGATGGTGGATGATGGTGAAGAGTGAAGCTGTCTGGTAGTGAGGGATAGCAATAGTGAAGTAAATAGTGACGGTGAAATGGATGACGAAAACTTCAACACTACCAGGAGAGAAAAAGAGCAACAGAAGTAACAAAACAACAACAAAAAAAACTGTGAAGTACGCACTCTACAGGTGGCGAGAAGCAGCAATGTACGGAAAGCTGTGCGTGCGTGTGCGTGTGCGTGTGCGTGTGCGTGTGTGTATGTGTGTGTGAGAGTGAGCGTGTGTGTAAGGTGGTGGAGTGAGTGAGGGAGAAGGGAAGGACGGCGGAGTGTGAGGCGGCACCTTTAACACTCCGTAGCACCGCCGCCCACTCGCCACTTGCAAATGTCGCTCTAACCAGCCTGTTGACTCACCGCCTCACTCACTCACTGCTTGCTGGACTCTGATTGAGCTGAAGTGTTTATGAGTCCACCCTTCCACCGCAACCCCAACCACTCACTTCCTTCCACCACCACCACCTCAGTGTCCCTCAAAAGTTCTATTCCAGTTCTCTCCCTCTTGATGGCCTTGGGAAAGTGAGGTGATGCGTGTCATGGAGGTGACTGGACGAGCAAAGACCCTCATGCTCTTGTTTTATGAAGGTGATTTGTCTAGACGAGATGATGAGTGCAGTGTGGCATCAGATTCATGGCGCATCTCAGGATATTTTTTTACATTCTCGACGTATAAACTGATCAAGGTAAACTTCCTACTTTCAAGCGCGTTATGTAAAGCGGCCACTTCGCGTCTTGGTATACGAGCATTACACTGGAGGAGGCGTGAGTTATGCTGCTGCTGGAAATCTCGCTCTTAAGTATCGATCACGTCAGACACACGCGGCTGAGGCAACATTACCCCCGCGGTGTCAGTCACGGCGGTAGGCAGTATTCCCCCTTAAAAACCTGGGGAACCGGGAAACAAGTGGCGGGGAAGCTGCAGGTCGGCGAGATGAGCCACAACAGAGAGAGTGGAAGGGAGAACTTACATGGAGAACTGGAGAGAGGAACAAAGCAAAGCGCCACAAGCCTAAAGACGTATTAATCTTCTCCTGATGGGCCTTCTCCAATCACCCTCCAGAGGCCTCAAACAGCACCCAGAAGAGCGCGCGACCCGGCCTGATGAAGCCCCTAAATGCATGGGCGAGGAAGGCCATAGTGCACCTAAAGGGGATGGGCCTTAAGGCTGAGTTGTGGCGCTGGGAGGTTGATGGAGTGGGCCTTACGGGAGAGAGAGGGACAGGTGAGATTTTCCCTTCCCTGCCTGGTGGTGGTGGTGGTGGAGCGTCAGCCAGTCGTACCGTAGCGTGTCGTATTGAGGTCGTACATGTACAGGTTGCCCCGCACACACCACCACCATTGACTTGTACACGGCCACACTCACCACCACACCGCCACTACTGCCGCCCCTTCCCCTCCCCGTCCCCCCAGATCCCCAAGGCCACTCGCCACCCCCATCATCCCAAACACCGACAGATTGCCTGCGAATGTTCGTGTTTTTTGCTCACTCGTGTTAACGCAAAAATATTAACCTGCAGTATATTCGTGCTCGGATACGCGCGGCTCCAATTCCTTGATTAAATCCTGGACGGTCAAGCCACTGAGGCCGCGGATGGCTGGCTGGATGGGAGTTCGGATACGGTTACGGGACTCGGATGTGGATGTGGGTTCGGATGAGTGGGTGTAAGCAGACTTGGCAACCCCGAACAGCCTGCATCAACGATCTATTACCGTGATGGCGAACACTTCAGGCGATTACAGTTTTCAATGCTTTACTCATCAGCATTATGGGTGACATTGCACAGCTTAGGATAATTCAGCTCACCCCAATACCCTTCCCCTTCCCCTGCTACCCTTCCTTCCTTCCTTCCTTCCCCCTGCCGCCCCTGCTTCTCTCCGGCAGGTCCTCCATCTTATTGGGACATTCTCAGTCCGGATGATTACCTCGCCGTCCATGTTCACCTTTTTATGAGGGAAAACTTTGACGCTAAGGAAGTTTATTGCGCGCAGCCTCCGCTCCACTTTATCCTTATAGATTTTATCATCTCAACGAAACGCGCCTTTGTTTTATCGTTTGCATTTATTTATTCAGCGACTTAGGTGTGTTTATTGGTAGGGACTCCAGTTTATTCATTAGTTTAAGTGAGTTTTTTTTCGGAGTTAAGGATACGAGGGTGCAATTTAAGGGGCGTTTGAGAAATGAGGCTCCGTATGGCAGCTAAATAGCTCTTAGGAGACCAGAAGTATAGGAAAGCCGTCATAAATTAAGTTTTGTCTCCCTTGAACATGATTAGGTGCTGGCAGTTTAGTGGTGGTAGTAGTAGTAGTAGTAGCAGTAGTAGTAGTAGTGATGGCGGCATTTGTTGTTCTTGTAATGTTAGTTTTCTCTTCATTTCGTTTTCTTTCTGGTTTATTTTCTTTGTGGGTGTCTTGCAATATTTGCTTGTTGCGTTTTGTCTTTTCTGGGACGACATATTTTTCTTCTTTCTCCTCAAAGTTTATAATCACCGATGAGTGTTGGAAAGGAGGATGTCACACACACACACACACACACACACACACACACACACACACACACACACACACACACACACACACACACACACACACACACACACACACACACACACACACACACACACACACACACACACACACACTGCAGATAGAAAAGAGGAAAGCCTCGAAGTTTTTACTAAAGTCAAACACAGTGTAGTGAACTCTTTCCTGAAATCACCCGCTGAGCCTCTCGGCAGCGGTCCTCTGAGGCATGTTGCCCTCGCCTCCTCTCCCTCCCCTCCTCCTCATCCCTCTCTCCCCTCATCCCCTCAACCTCCCTCGACCGCCTCCCCCATGCCACCGGGAGCTTGCCGTCTTCCTGGGTTGGTAAAGTAACACTGCCTATACTCTGCCTGTTGACTCTGTTGTCATAAAGGTTCCTTGTAGAATTCTGTGCACTTGTCTGCTGGTTCTCACGCTGCACTCAGGAGTTTGCTTCATAGGAGTCAATACTATTTTCTCTCACTGACTACATACGTATTGTTTTTTGCCCTCGTCCGTGTTATACAGTTCCTTGCATATGTTAAAAAGACAATGCAGCAAAGTCCATTCAGAATGCCACTACCCACACATGCATGCAGCAGCGCCTCATGCTTTCTCCTGACAGAAGCTGTGGTGACTCAGCTGTAATACACTCACGAAAGAAGCAATTCTGATAATAGTGACGCGCCGTGTTTCTGCTCCACTTGATGAATGTTGTGGTGTGTGGGAGGCAGCGCTGCTCGCCCCTCACCACGCTGCCTTCCCTCCCTCGTGCTGCAAGGCTAAGGGCGAGGAGGCCTGATGTGTGGTGTGGCGTGTGGCGGGATGTGCTGAGGCTCCCGCGGCGGCGTGCGATTATTTGCAAGGTTTATGGCAGTGTTGAGGCAGTCAGGTGACGATTACTTGAATCCTTTATGTAAATGTCTTGTGTGTGATTCATCAGAGCCATTACCTCGCCGTGCCCGTCGCAGCAAGTCCTGTGTCAGCCGCAGCAAAACAGAACAAAAAAAGTAAATAATCCACAAAAGCAGTTACCCAAAACAAATGTTTGGAAAACTCATTTCCGATAATTGCATAGGAAAATCTTGACAAGGTTTGCGTTGCCCTAATTTGGACATTACTGCCTCGGAATTATAGTAATATATTATCTAAATTTTGTCCTTGACGTTAACGGTCTTCTAACCTACGAGTATGACTGCTTCTTGAAAATGGCGAGGTTTATGGAGTGCAGTTCCGGCGGGAGGCGAGGCAGGCCATCCCCGCCCTACCTTCCTGCCAGCCAGCTTGCCTGCCGGTCTGCCCTGCGCCGCGCCTCCCTCAATTGCGGGGCTCCCCACCAACCTAATTATAAAAGGCGAAACGGAAAGCTTTATTTTTCTCTTTTGTGTCTCCATCTGGGGCGGTACTGGCCGGGCCGCCGTAAAGGGACAGTTAATTACTTGTCTCTCAGTTAATGACTCGCTTTACATGGCTCGCACCTCCATAACACACTTACACCATCGCCCAGATACGCATCCTCGCGGCCCCACTGCTATTAAAGCTAGATTTATAAGTACGTGCGTCTGGTGCTGCTAAATGAATGCCTGGACACCCAAGAAAGTACCAAGACGGCCAGTGAACCCGCAAACGTACCCAAGGCTGACTAGGACTCGACCAGGGGAACTCGTGTTAAGCAGAGCGTAGACTGAGTGAAACAAGAGAAACAAGAATTAGGGATCACGAAATCACATCCCTCGCCTAAAACTCGATCTTGGCCATTCACATTTAAGGAAGAAGGTGCAGATCCAGTTTTTCGAGTCATTCCAATATACTCCAAAACTAGTTAAATGAACACAAGAACGATTAGGAGTCGAGAAATCACTTGCCTTCCCTGAAACGCGAATTAAGGTGTTCAGTTCCAATGAAGATGAAACAAAACGAGGAAAAAGAAAACTCAGATTCAGTGTTTTGAGTCGTCCTGTCACACTGTGGGAGAAATTAAGTGAACATCAGACACAAAATGAGTTAGAGGTCAAGAAATCACCTTCCCTCATATGAAACTCAACTCAGACCACGTACTGTTCCAATGGAGGTTGAAAGTACGACGAAAATTACAATATCTGATTTCTTGAGTGCTTCCGTTACACTCTGGGAGAAACTTAACGAGAGTAAACATGTACAGTGGGGGGGGCGATAAGAGGTCAAAAAATTAATCTGTTCACTGAAACTCGAACATGAACAGGCAGTATGCAGTTTCTCGAGTCATTCCGTCACTCTGGGAGAAATTGAATAAGAGTGAACGTGCACACTGGAGGATAAGAAAATAAGAAATGAAATAGATTAATCTTCCCGCCACTAAAACTCGAATTAGAACATAAACAGCTCCAATGGAAGTGAAGAGTATAGGAGGAAAGCAGGCAGTATCCAATTCTTCGTGTCATTCCGTCATACTTTGGGAGAAATTAAGCCAAAGTACACATCCACAGTGGAAAATAAGTGTCCATATTCAGAAACATTTTGCTCTCTCATCAAGACTATTTCCAAGGCCACAGAGATGATTAGAGAGATTTTCAAGAGTGTTTCTCCGGTTAGTAATACAGTTTGCCTCTAGAAACGAAAAAACACCTTAAAAAATTCGTTGAAATTTAAAATAAGGTCTTTTGAAATAGTGGAGGTGAAGCACAGAAATTTTTGAGCATATGAGCCAAGAGGTTGAGGAAGAAATTAATCTTCTTTCCACTGAAGCTCGAACATGTACAGCTTCAGTGGCTGTGAAAAATTGGAGGAATGAAGCTTATGTCCAATTTCTCGAGTCAGGAATCAAACAGCACAGTGGAAGATAAGAGGTCAAGAAAAACTAATCTTTCCTTCACTGAAACTCGACTTAGAACATGTACAGCTTGAGTGGCAGTGAAAAATAGGAGGAAAGAAGCTTATGTCCAATTTCTCGAATCATTCCGTCACCCTCGAGAAGAAATCAAACAGCACAGTGGAAGATAAGAGGTCGAGAAAAACTAATCCTTCCTCCATTGAAGCTCGAATTAAATGATGTACATCCCAAGTAGCCGTGAAAAATGGAAGGAAAGCAGGCAATGTCCAATTTCTCATGTCATTCCGTCACTCTGGGAGAAATTAAACAAGAGTAAACGTGCACGGTGGGCGATAAGAGGTCGAGAGAAGCTAATCTTCCCTTCACTGAAACTCGACTTAGAATGTGTAGAGCTCCAGTGAAAAATAGGAGGAAAGCAGGCAATATCCAATTTATCGTGTCATTCCGTCACTCTGGAGAAATTAAACAAGAGTAAACGTGCACGGTGGGTGATAAGAGGTCGAGAGAAACTAATCTTCCCTTCACTGAAACTCGACTTAGAACGTGTACAGCTCCAGTGAAAAATAGGAGGAAAGCAGGCAATATCCAATTTCTGGAGTCAGGAACTAAAAAGCACAATGGAAGTTAAGAGGTCGCGGAAAAACTAATCTCTTCACTGAAACTCAACTTACAACATGTACAGCTTGAGTGGCAGTGAAAAATAGGAGGAATGAAGTCAATATCCAATTTCTCGAGTCATTCCGTCACACTCTGGGAGAAATTAAGCGAGAGCAAACACGATGGGCGACGAGACAGCGGCAATGGGGCGGAGAGACGGCACGCTGGACCAGAAGGAGGCCGACTGTTTTTCTGGGAGCCGCCCCTGTTTACCCAAGAGCCTCCTGCCTTCCAGCCACCCGCCCCTAACCTAACCTAACCTCTCCGATTCTTCTCCTGCTTTGTTTCACTTATATTTTCCTGCCCCTTGAGAAAACCAGCCCATGTTGTGATGTGTTAGTGGCCAGGCGGGGGAGTTTTCGCGTCCTCTCTCTCTCTCTCTCTCTCTCTCTCTCTCTCTCTCTCTCTCTCTCTCTCTCTCTCTCTCTCTCTCTCTCTCTCTCTCTCTCTCTCTCTCTCTCTCTCTCTCTCTCTGTGTGTGTGTTTATTCCTTTCCATTACAGTCAGGAAATTTTGCTTTTTTCCTTCCATCTCTTTTTTTTCTCTTATTTTCCTTTTCTCTTTTTTTATGTCCTTCTATTCCATCTTTTTCTCCTTCTCCATCTATCCTTTTTTCTATTATTTCTCTATTTATCCTTATTTTCCTTATCCTTTCTAGCTTCCTTCATTATCTTCCTTTCATTCGTCTCTCTCTCTCTCTCTCTCTCTCTCTCTCTCTCTCTCTCTCTCTCTCTCTCTCTCTCCAGCTGGTGATATTCATTTGTTTGCTTGTCTCTTAGGTTGGCGCGTAAGATGTGATGTTTTGTTTCCATTACGTAACCATATAGATCCAAATATCGACCCAGCGAGACTCCGGCACGTGGCTGTGATCAAACACTTCGCTGGCTGGCTGGACGAGGAGACGAGGGTTGTTCGTTTGCATCTCTCTCTTCCTTCCTGTCTTCCTTCACCTCTCTTCCTTCCTTCCTTTCTTCCTGCCTTTCTTTATTTTTTTCTTTGTTTCCTTCCTTTCTTTCTTTCTTTCTTCCTTAACTTTCCTTTTATTGCCTTTTCCTTCCTTCCTTCCTTCCTCTCTTCCTTTTTCTCTCTTCCCTCCTTCCTTTATTCCTTCCTTCATTCATTCATTCATTCACCTTTTCCTTCTTCCTTGTTTTTTTTTTTTAGTTTTTCTTTGTTTATTCAGATTATTTTGATTTTTGTTGTGGTTTTCGTGTTTCTTTTATATTTTCCTCTTCTGTGTCTTTCATATTTTTCTTCTCTTTATGTTGTTTTCCCTTGTTCGTTCGGATTATTTTTCTACGGTTCTTCCTTTCTTTATCTCTATATTTTTTTTTCTCCTTCTCTCTTTGTTTTATTTTCCTTCCTTTCCTCAAATTATTCTTATTCTCTTAGTTTTCATTTTTTTTCTGATCTTTTACTTCCTATTCTTCTCCTTCCTATTTTTTTTTTCCTATTTATCTGGTTTTCGTTCTAACTCCACAATTCTTCTTTAACATTTCTTTATTCTTATATTCTATTCCTTTCCTTGCAATATTTTTCTTCATTTATTATCTTATTCTATTCTTTCGTTACCCTCCGCCGTTTCATTTTCTTATTGTAATCTGTATTCTAATTTGAGTTCTCCCTGTTCATCTCTGCTCTTCTTTTCTCTTCTGTCTTATCTTCGCTCCGTTTTCTCTTAGCGGCAACTTTAAGCTCTTCTGTATTATTTTGTTTTCTTCGTTCAGTCTTCTTTCTCTTCCTCCCTTCTCTCTTTTTTTTTCTTTCCTTCCATCTGCCACTTTACCTTTTCCTCTTTGCTTTCTCCTCCTCCTTTCATCCTCCTGTCTTTCCCTCTCCCTCTTCATTCCATTCTCATCCACTTTCGCCGTGTTCTTCTCCGTTATGTCTTTCTTCGTCTTTTCACTTATTCCTCCTCCTCCTCCTCCTCCTCCTCCTCCTCCTCCTCCTCCTCCTTCAAACCTCTTTCTCAGCGTCTCTCTCCTTCTCGCCCCTCCTCTGTCTCATTCTTCCATTTCCTTACGTTTCTCTCTCTTCTCACTCCTATTTCCTCCCCTCCTTTTTATCTCCTTCTCTATCAGTCTATTTCATTCTCCGTCCATCTTCTTCTGTCTCTCCTTCATCTCTCTCCTTCGTATGACTCTTCCTCCCGTTTTCTATAATCACATTTTCATCCTGTCTCTTTACTTCCCCTTTTATCATGTCTTCCTGTCTCAAACACTTATTCTTCCTGTCTGTCTCTTTTCTTCCTCCTTTCATCACTGCCACACTACCTCTCCTTATTTCTCTTACTCCTCCTCCTCTTCCTCCCGTCTCTTATCCTCTCGCCGTTATTCCTCTTCATTCTGTCCATTCTCCTGTCTCATTCTCCGTCCGTTTCATCTCTTCCTTCTCATCACTTGCCCTTCTCTTGTCTCAAAGCTCTATTCTCCTCCCCGTCTGTCTTTCTCCCTCGCTTCACCACCCGCCCCTCCCTACACTGAAGCACGCCCATACGCCTCATGTTGACTTATAATTACTATGGAGAGGATCCCCTAAATACCTGTGCCTCCAATCCCTTTCCAACACCCTACAAAAGCTATTTTCCTAATGGATCTCTCTCGTCCACCGCCGCTGTCCTCGCTTAGCTTCGCCTCGCTTCGCCTCGCTTCGCCTCGCCTCGCCTTATACCTCGCCTCCCTCAACCAGGATCCTCTACTGGCCGGCCCCTCGCTCCTCACTCGCTGATTGCCATACTCTCTTAATACTTCGCGCCTCACCTTTCTCCAAGTCCTCGTAGCATTAATAGGTTTCCTCGGTTATAATTATTGTTTTCCGATACCGTGTTTTTCTTTCAGTATTTATCGCTTTCTTTCTCCCTTTGGGTGGTTGTTGTTGCGGCCACGGGTAAATGTTTGGGGCATCCTGGACTGGAGTGTATCGGAAAGGTGTTAATTTTCGTGGTCATGGTGTTTGTGTTTATCGGGATATCCACTAATCACTCAAAGTCAGATTATATCCACGAGGGAGGGAAGTAGGGAGGCAGGGAGCGGGAGGTAGTGACATTTGGTTTGAGGTAGACTATCATAATACTGGCGGGAAAACAGAATAATGTTTGACGGTGGAATGTTGCAGCGGTGCGAAGTGTTGGTGGCGAGGCTGAGGGACCCACCAGGCGACGGGGAATAGATCAACTTGTTCACAATGCGGGAGTTAAAAATTAGGACAATGGAAAGAGTGCGGACGAAAAAATGTGTACTGAGGTCAGGAAGGGAATTGTGATCTGGGAGGCCACGAGGAGCGAGAGGGAGGAGGAGACACCAGGCCAGGACAGGGGAGAGGGAGGAAGCAGCATCTGATTCTCGAGCGAAATCCCAACACGAAATTGTCAATTAAATCCTTATGAGTGAGGAGCAGCTCCCTCCTGGGTGGTTCTGGCCCATCTAAATTGCATGTGTTTGGACGCTGGCTCTGGGCCCGCCAGGTCGCGGCTGTGCCAGAATAGGCGGGCGGCAGACGTGGATAATAGATAGCGAAACAGACAAGAGGTAATAGTTTGAGAGTGAAATTGCATTAGAGGAGAAAACAAACACTATTTTAAGCCAGCCACGCGGCGCACCTGATGAAAAGGAAGGAAAACCGCAAGTGGCATTGGTGGTGGTAGTGGACGGAATGCAAAGGTAGCAGGAGCATCTGTCGGCGCGAGCCACACACGAGGTGACAAAATATGCGCTGATGAGATTGATCCCGTGTTGACGCTTGTGGCGGCGACAGGAATACTTGGGCGAAACACACATGCAGGCACGCTACGAAATCAGTGAAACATTATAGCCAATGCCACACACACACACACAAACACACACGGAGGAAATCAAGGCGTAGCATCAGGTGTCACATGAATAAGGTGTCGCCCAGGGGAACTTGGATAGGGTTCACCGGTAACTATTTTGACCTCCGACGCGTCACAAAAAGGAGGGGGCAGAGGAGGAAGGGAGAGGGAGGAGAGGGAAGCTTCACCTGTTTTCTCCGAGTACACCTCTTTCCACCTCTCGTACCTGCCGTCCCGAGGGTTGCGCGGCCCCGATAATCTTTTCTCCATGAGCAAACCTTTTCAGGAATTCGTGAGGCAAATAAAAGTCATGTGTGCGTGTGTTTGTGAGAGAGAGAGAGAGAGAGAGAGAGAGAGAGAGAGAGAGAGAGAGAGAGAGTGAGTGTGTCAATAACCTAATCCCACGTGTATCTTTGAGTTTGCTCCCACTGAGAACCAAACAGATAAGAAAAAAAAAAAAAAAAAAGATAAAAGTATCAAAATTAGGTCATCCCATCTGTCGAGAAAATATAATCCTTTGAAAACATACCAAATAATTCACTCATAGAGGTCACGTAAACATAACACCCAAATAGAACAATGAACCTTAATTCGCGTAAAAAAAAAAAAAAAAATAGGAAAACGAGAATATTGCAAAGAAAACGAGAAACAAACCAAAAAAGAATAAGCAGGAGGAGGAGGAGGAGGGGGGAGGAAGAAGCCACAAGGGACGGAGGCTAAGCGAGGTCAGATCAGGAGGAGAACCAGGAAAGCAGGCCACGCTGATTACGAAAGGTCACGCCGGGTCATGCCAGGTCAGCTTAGGTCACAGGCACAGGAGAAGAAAGACAACACGTTCAGACTAACAATAACACGGGGCGAAATATTCATCATGTTTTTCCCTCTTGTTTTCAGTGTGCTAAATTGTATCATGCCTTATTTGGGGACCTTTTTCCTTATTCTGCTTCAGTGGAGAGAGAGAGAGAGAGAGAGAGAGAGAGATTGATTGACTTGAGTGTGTGCTTTGTTTGTTACCGTACAGGAGTAACATCAAGTGAACACACACACACACACACACACACACACACACACACACACACACACACACACACACACACACACACACACACACACACTACTACTACTACTACTACTACTACTACTACTACTACTACTACTACTGCTGCTGCCACCACCACCACCACCACCACCACCACTACTACTACTGCTACCATTGCTACCACTACTACTACTACCAGAACTGGAAAGGAAGCGAGAAATAGCTTAAACGAATAAAAGATGAAATATATATATATAACAAAAGAACAAAGTAAAGCTCATTAAAGCAATTAGAAGGACGACATCAATTTGCTTTGCCTAATTTATTTATAACTTTGTAATTGAAACTTGAGTACAATCATATCGCATTATACATTTTCCTTTTTATTTTATTTTTTTTTTTTTTTAGATATTCTCAACTTTTGCTTCTTCATAAACAATTTTTTTTTTTTAAACCATTAGAGTCATTTCAACTTTTTGGCAGATCTTTTGATATCATACACACTGCTGTACAAAAGCTGCCCCTCACAAATTATTAATAAAAAAAAAAGTAATGATAATAAGCAGGCAGAAAAATATATTTCATCGCATCATCATATTTGTAATAGCATCGTAATTAAACTATGAATAATTAACAAAAATACTTTTAAATGTAATATTTGCTGTGAGCACTTGTGTCCTCTGCCTTTCATCTTCCTGTCGCTGAGAGAGAGAGAGAGAGAGAGAGAGAGAGAGAGAGAGAGAGAGAGAGAGAGAGACAGACTTGCACAAACAAACAGAAAGACAGACAAACAAACAAAGCGACAGAGAGTGAGGCAAACAGACAGAGAAGTTTAGTGGTCGGTAGAGTGTTACCAAGCAGAGAGAGAGAGAGACAGAGATAGAGAGAAAGAGAGAAACTGTATAATGGCAGGAGACAGATTCAAAATACAAGACATGACAAAATGCAGAATGTGTCGAGAGAACGCGATGTGTTTATTTTTCCATTTCTTTTTCCAATGCGAGCAGACGCGAAGGAAGGCAAAGAAATGAAGCAGGATAGGCAGGAAGAGGGAGGAGGAAAGGAGAAGCAAGGAGAAGGGATGGAGGAAACGAAGAGGGAGAATACAAAGAGAGTCAGGTGAAAAAAAGGAGAAACGAAAGAGGAGGAGAGAAGAAAAAGATAGGTTTGACAGCATATGAAGGCAGAAAGATAAGGAAAGGCATAGGGGGAAGCGAACAACGAGACACTGAAGACAAGGATAAGGATGGAGGATAAGGAGATAGTAATTGATAAAGGAGGAGAATCAGAGAAAGGACAAATAGGACAGAGAATCGTTGAATAAGAAGAAGGAAGGAGGGAAGAATAAACACAGATAACATAGAGTAAGAGAGAAGAAATGGAGGAAGAGAAGGACAAATAGTGAGAAATGAAGAGAAACGAATAGAAGGAAAGAATGAAATAACACGAATCAGAGAGAGAGAGAGAGAGAGAGAGAAAGAATGATTGAATAAATATAATAACTAAATGAAACGAAATGGAAATAGATATGTATGCAAGACCCACAGCTACAAAAGGAAAGGATAATTTTTTTCCTCGAATGTGCAAATAGAAGAATAAGTGATTGGAGGGAGGAGGAGGATGGAGGCGGCGGGATAAAAGGGATATTGGAGGGAGCAGTGCAGAGATCAAACGAGACTCTAACGCACCAAGCCTCCATAAGCCTGAGAGCAATTGTGCAAAGCGGCCCCAAGCAAAAAATAAAAGAGTACATCAGCGAACCGTCAAGAGAAATTAAAAGGCAGTAAAATTGTGCGCCATGTTGAGGATAAAGAAGATAAGTGGCGGCGGATAAAGAGGAAGATAAAAACTGATAAGTGAAGGGAATTTAGACTCAATGGGGGAAAAAAAAAGTTCATATAAAGAATAAATCAAAAATGGATACGAATTTGTGTGACGTTAAATAAAGAAATTGTTATTAAATTCTTCAAACACTGCGACACATTTTTATCTTGAGATTTGTGTACGATTAGACTATTTTAATGACATTTGGAAGGTTCTATGGAGGTCAGAAGATTAGTGGCCAGTCTTCACTATTTCAATCCCCCAACATGAGTCTCTGAAGTTGTGTTAAATCACCAAATAGTAAGCAGAATGAATATGGAAACGCGTCATGGTATGGAAGGGGTTAAATTCTTCTTGGACACTCAAAAGGATCGTAATGGTAGAAAAGAGACGTGGAATGTATCAGTAAACAGCAGAAAGAGAGGATTAGTGAAAGCGAAACAAGAAAACTACAATGTAATAATGAAAAGTTGCTTAACATTGAATACAGAAATGTTGCTCAGTCTTCCAAACAAAATGAAAATTGTAATTGACCAAAAACTCCAATAAAGACGCAAGGAAAAACAGAAAGTAAGAATTTTCATGCATTAAATAAGAAAAATGTGACGAAAGAATAAAACCATAATAACGAAATATTGAGAAACTCCGTGGAAAAAGAATATTTGGAAAAGAATGATAAATTGAAGTGCAATAAAATATAATGGAAACGCTAAATGTGAAAGAAAATATAATGGAATTTTGAAAGATAAAGAGAAAAGCTTAATTGGAGAATAATAAAAGAAACAAAAGAACAAATAAGTCATGAAAAAGTTGAAAAAATAATAACAAACAAAAAGTTACATTAAAATCAAAATAAAACTGAAAAAAAATGTGAAGGAAAATGTGAAAATCCTGGAAACAAAAAAAAAATGAAAATAAAGGAACCAAAAAACACACACGAATAAATAAACAACAACACACCAGGAAAGGAAAAAAAAAAGAAATAAACAAAAGAAAAGAAAACACCACCAAACACAAAACCCACAAATAATTACACAGAAAAGTAATAAAGAAAAAACACATTGATAAAAACAAAGGAAAAAACGCAGTGTGACCTTAATAAACTCAACATAAAATCAAATAAACGAAAATAATACAAAAAATGAAATCACAACTAATAATCTGAATGAGAGAGAGAGAGAGAGAGAGAGAGAGAGAGAGAGAGAGAGAGAGAGAGAACAGACAAGACCATAACAGACAAGAACAGACCAAACAGAGCGCCAGATTGAGAAACGGTTCCCTCTATCACCACAACCATTTTCAAAGACCACAGAGACAATTAGCCGAGTTCTAAAGAGTATTTGTCTTGTTGATAACGCAGAAAACTTGTTAACATGTCACTAGAGTCACAGATACACTCTTAAAAAACCCGTGTCACTTCAACTAGAGCCCTTTGAAATATAGTGAAGACCAGAGAGACAATTAGCCGAGTTCTAAAGAGAATTTATCTTGTTGATAACGCAGAAAACTTGTTAACATGTCACTAGAATCACAGATACACTCTTAAAAAACCCGTGTCACTTCAACTAGAGCCCTTTGAAATATAGTGAAGACCAGAGAGACAATTAGCCGAGTTCTGAAGACTATCTACCCTGTTGATAACGCAGAAAACTTGTTAATCTCTCACTACAATCACAAAATACCCTTAAAAACCCGTGTCACTTCAACTAGACCCCTTTGAAAATAGTGAAGACCACAGAGACGATTAGCCGAATTCTAAAAAGTATTTGCCCTGTTGATAATGCAGAAAACTTGTTAATCTCTCCCTAGAATCACAGAAACACCCTTAAAAACCCGTGTCGCTTCAAGTAGAGCCCTTTGAAATATAGTGACGGTGCTGTGAGGAGCGGAGGTGTTTCAAAATACGAGCCTGAACAGAAGAGAAGAGTATAGGAGACAAGCAGGAGCGTTGGACAGAACAAACATACACAGAACACACCAGCAGAAATACCGAGAGAAAGCGAGAGGAAGGGAAGGAAAGAATGGGAAGCAACGCCGCCGATGAAAAAAATATAGGGAGACTGCTGGATAAAAAAGAAAAGTCAAAATAAATATGAAAAATGTCAACTTGCACACACCGACCGACGACCAGAGCGAGAGAGAGAGAGAGAGAGAGAGAGAGAGAGAGAGAGAGAGAGAGAGAGAGAGAGAGAGAGAGAGAGAGAGAATAAAGGTGTTGAATATGAAAAAGAAACACGAGCAAAGAAAGTGAGTGAGAAAGCGAATGCGAATAGAAGAGAAGAGAGAGAGAGAGAGAGAGAGAGAGAGAGAGAGAGAGAGAGAGAGAGAGAGAGAGAGAGAGAGAGAGAGAGAGAGAGAGAGAGAGAGAGAGAGAGAGAGAGAGAGAGAGAGACGAAATCGAAGGCCCAGTAGAGTTCTGATCATAGCGAGAAAAGAGAGAGAGAGAGAGAGAGAGAGAGAGAGAGAGAGACGGAGAGAGACGGAGGAGGCAGAATTGAGGGGCTGGAAGAGACCTGATCATAGAGAGAGGAGAGAGAGAGAGAGGCCGTCTGTAGGATTAGATTTACCCACCTAACAAGACTGTGGTGATCCGGAGAGCAGGGAGCAATGGCCGCGTCTGGATTAGTAACGTAATTAAAAACACACCACATCACCGGAGACTTACACCGCCAGGAGGGACAGGAAGGGGAGAAGGAACAGGAAGGTAGAAGACAGTGTTTTTGAAGAAGGTAGTCGACATTACGGTGATTAGACGTATTAAAATCGAGGAGAGGAAAAGAAGACAGTGTTTTTAAAGAAGATTAGGAGTAATAGAATCGAGGAAAGGATATAAGGAGGAAAAATAAGCTTCGAGGAAGATATTTACTTGAATGAAGGATAGGTCGACATTGTGGTTAGGAATATTAGAATCGAGAAGAGAAAGGTATATAAGGGGAGAAAATGAACCACAAGAAAAAAAAACACACTTGAACGAAGATAATGAAGTCTTGTACAGGATGCTTAAGGTGGTGAAAGATACTAAAAAGATCGTAAAAAGTCGAAAGGTGAGCTAAGAGGAAAGGAAAGGAAGCAAGAGAGAAAAATGGACCACAAGAAAGATACACAATTGAACGAATGTAATGAAGTTTTGTGCAGAATACTTATATGATGATGTAAGAGAATAAAAAGATCGTGAAGAATGGAACAAGAGTGGAAAGACGAGCCAAGAGGAAAAGAAGAAACAATTGAGGAAAATGATCCACAAGAAAGGAACACACTTGGATGAATGTAATGAAGTCTTGTACAGAATACTTAAGATGGTGTAGGAGATTAAAAAAGATGGTGAGGAGAGGAACAAGAGAGGAAAGACTAGCCAAAAGGAAAGGAAAGGAGGATAACAAGACGGAAAAATGAGCCATAAGAAAGATACACACTTCAACGAAGGAAATGAAGCCTTGTACAAAATACTTAAGATGGTGGAAGAGATTAAAAAAGATGGTGAGGAGAGGAACAAGAGTGAAAAAGTTAGCCGAGAGGAAGGTACGAGGAAGACAGAAGACTTATCAGCATTTATACACGTGTAGTTCATTGTAATAGTCAACATTGAATCATAGAGACTTCCACAGCAGAGGGAAAGAAGAGAGGGCGAGAAAAAAATAAGAACAAATTAAAATAGGAGATATGTAAGAGTTCTAGTGTTTCTTTAAAAGGGTGATTAAGGATAAGGTGGTTGAAAATATTAGTTGTATAACGTTCACTTGAGAGACTAATACGGCTCGAGGAGAGAAGTGAGAGTAAATACAGTGAAGTGGAAAAAAAAGATACGGAAATGAAGATACGACGAAAATATAAAACTTGTACATTGTTTTATTTTATGAGAGTTAACACTGAGATGGTTTGTAGTATGACGGAAACTTGAGATTTAAACAAGTGAAGGAGAGAAATGAAAACAGCAATAGATAACGATAAAAATAAACGGAATTGAAGATAAAAGAGAAAATATAAGACTTGTACAGCGTTCTTTTCGTTTTTTAATGAGAGTTAACATTGAGATAGTTTGAAGAATATCGGAAACTTGAGATATAAACAAGTGAAGGGGAGAAATGAAGACAAATAACGATAAAATTAAATAAAATGGAATGAAGATAAAAAAAAAAAAAAGGAATATATAAGACTTCTTCAGCGTTTATTTTTTGATGAGAATAGTTAACAATGATGGGGTTAGAAGTAAGAAAAAATTTGAGATTTAAACAAGTGAAGACAAATAACAATAGTATGAAATAAAAGAAAACGAAGACAAAAGGGAAGATAAGACACAACAGTTTTTACGAAGATAGTTACGAGTAATGAAATAATAAAGAGAAAATTAAAATCACGAAGACTTAAGCGACCGAGAGACAGAATAGAGGGCGACAAAATAGAGAAAGTAATGAACGAGGAAAGTATACAAGACACGTATTGTATTTTACCTTTCTCTACATCAACAGCGAAGTCATTATGAACATTAGAAGCCTCACGGATCATAGAGGGACTTGCACGAGTGAGGGAGAGAAGACAGGAAACACAAACACACAAAAAAGAATATAAGATGTGAGAAAGATGTAATGTAATGTTCTAATTGCTTATCAACACTAAAATAATTACAAAAGACTGGATCACTGAGGATTATACACCTGTATTCAGAAACACCTTATTTTCTCACCACAATGATTTTCCAAGGCCACAGAGACGACTAACTGGATTTTCAAGACCGTTTCTCCTTTTGATAAAGTAGAAATCTTAACAATTCATCACCAGCACCATAAAAATATCCCTGAAAACATGAGTATCTTCAACTGGAGCCTTTGGAAAGTAGTGATGGTGAGAGAGCAAAGCGTTTCATAATACGGAATTACACAATGGAAGAGGAAAGGGAAGATGAAAATTAAGAGAGACGAAGAAACGAGGAAGGGTTTGAAAAGATAAGATTTGCTGTGTTTTAGGAGGCGAATTAACGGCAGAGAGAGAGAGAGAGAGAGAGAGAGAGAGAGAGAGAGAATAACGCGACGAGGGACAGGAAGAAGGATTAAAAAGATAAAAGAATAGAAAATAAAGAAGATATGAACATGATAAAGATATAAGATGTGTTTTACCTCAGTTTTTTGGAAGAATAGAGTTAGCAGTTGGAGTCCCGCGAGGCAGAGACAAGCCAAGACAAGGAAAGGGAACAGAAGAATATCAGAAAAATATGCCACTGGTGAAGCAGAACGAAAGAGAAATAGCCATTGAAAAAAAAAAAAAGTCAAGCATAATAAGAGTCAGGAAGCAAAGAAACCCCGCGAGAGAGAAGGAACATAATTAAAGGAAAAACATCAGATCAGAGAGAGAGAGAGAGAGAGAGAGAGAGAGAGAGAGAGAACAGACACAGACAGACAGAGAATCATATACATAGTGAAGAACAAGAATAAAAAGGGAATGATCATGGAAATATAACAGCATAATAATGTATTTTAATCTATATAGAAAAATAAATGCGCAAAATAAGAACTCTTACAGAACATACAATTACCTAAAAGATTAAAATAGAGGCAGAAATGCGATATAAATGAAAGAAATATAAAACCACAATATAAATAGCAACGAAGAAGAAAAGAACAAGAAAATTAATATTCTTTTTACGTAAGAGGAGAAAGCTGAGCAAGGGCAACATAAAATGAAAAAAAAAAAAGGCCTACTTAGTTCCCAGTTCCCAAGCAGGTCCAGGAGAGTTAGCCAAAATAAAAGGATAAATTTTTCTAAACATTTCTCGATAGTATAAAGCGAAAGAAAGATAGTTTTGAGAAATATGTGAACAAAATACTATTGAAACTGACATAAGTAGAAGTATAGGAGATAGGTTTGGTTAGGTTAGGTTGGGTTAAGTTATGATAGGTTAAGTCGGGTTGGGTTAGGTTAGGTCAGGTTAGGTTAGGTTAGGTTAGATTAGGTTAGGTTAGATTAGGTTGGATTAGGTTAGGTATATTAAGAGTGAATTACAGTGGATCGAATGAGGATGATTTAGAAAGGGAAGAAAAAAAAAGTTTGGTAAGATGGAATGATCACATGAGAAACACACCAATGGAATGAAAAACAAGTGGAAAGAAAACGTTAATCTTTTCACATGCACGAAATAGTTAAATGATAAACAAAAACTCTAAAACAGATCAAGAAAATGAATAAAGGAGAAAATGAAAGTCTTGGTGTAAAAAGAGACAATAAATGGAAGAATAGCGAAATAAATAACACAGTGACGAGTAACACAAAAGAACATCAGTGTGCAAAACAGACATCAATGACACGACACACATTATTAAACAAGGGGAAAAAAGTGAGTAAATTCCTGTTTCCTCCAGTTTCCCCTCCTTTTCCTTCAGTTTCCCCTCCCTCCTTCAATTTCCCCCTCCTCCTCCTTCAGTTTTCCCGTCACTCCTTCAGTTTCCCCTCCTTCCTCCAGTTTCCCCTCCCTCCTCCAGTTTCCCCTCCCTCCTCCAGTTTCCCCTCCCTCCTCCAGTTTCCCCTCCCTCCTCCAGTTTCCCCCTCCCACCTTCAGTTTTCCCCTTCTCCCATCCAGTTTTCCTCCTCCCTCCAGTTTCCCCTCCCTCCTTCAGTTTTCCCCTCCCACCTCCTTCAGTTTTCCCCTTCCCCCATCCAGTTTTCCTCCTCCCTCCAGTTTTTCTCATCTCTCCAGTCTTTCCTCCCTCCCTCCAGTCTTTCCTCCCTTCCTCCAACAGTTTACCCTTTTCCCTCCAGTTTTAACGAGGGTAGAAAAAAAGAGGAGGAATTAAAATGTAGAAATAAGAGAGAGAGAGAGAGAGAGAGCACATACATTGACACAAAATTTTTCACATTCATTCATTAGTTCAATTTTTTTTTTACACATTTATTCTCTTCTCGATAGTTTGACTCACACGAATATTTGTTTATTTATTTATTTTTTTTTTTTGTAATTGTTCAGTGAGGAGATAATAATTCCTACAAAACATTATTATTATCATTATTATTTTTATCGCCACCGTTCCAATGATTACTCTCTCTCTCTCTCTCTCTCTCTCTCTCTCTCTCTCTCTCTCTCTCTCTCTCTCTCTCTCTCTCTCTCTCTCTCTCTCTCTCTCTCTCTCTCTCTCTCTCTCTCTCTCGTGTGTGTGTGTGGAAGTTTATTGACAAAATTTATGTTCCCCTGTATAAATATAATAATTGTTCTATTGTTATTTTATTTCCTTTATTTACCACTTGCTGTGATGAGGTGTGTGTGTGTGTGTGTGTGTGTGTGTGTGTGTGTGTGTGTGTGTGTGTGTGTGTGTGTGTGTGTGTGTGTGTGTGAGTCTGCGTGTGTTTAAAGGTCAGATTAATTGGTCATGTAGAACGGAAGGAAGGGGAGGAAGAAGAGTGACACGCTGAGAGGTCAAATAAGGTCAGAGAGAGAGAGAGAGAGAAAGAAAAAAAAATAATGAACAAAAGAAAAAAAGATAAAATGAGAGAGAAACATGAACAAGTAAGCATAAGAGAGAGAGAGAGAGAGAGAGAGAGAGAGAGAGAGAGAGAGAGAGAGAGAGAGAGAGCCTAGTTTGTATTCCAGTAGTGCAGACTTGGAAGGTTGTGATGAATTCTGATGGCCACCAACCTGTTACACTACTGCTTTAGATGGCTCAGTTACCCCTCCGGTCTTTCGCTTCCTCCTGATAAGATAAAGCTGCTCTCTCTCTCTCTCTCTCTCTCTCTCTCTCTCTCTCTCTCTCTCTCTCTCTCTCTCTCTCTCTGATGCTTCTCTTATGTTTCTCTCTTACTTTTCTCACTTTTTCTATTTTGTTCTCTCTTCTCTCTCTCTCTCTCTCTCTCTCTCTCTCTCTCTCTCTCTCTCTCTCTCTCTCTCTCTCTCTCTCTCTCTCTCTCTCTCTCTCTCTGAGTAAATTTAACCTGAGTAAATTTAACCTGTTGATGTGTGTGTGTGTGTGTGTGTGTGTGTGTGTGTGTGTGTGTGTGTGTGTGTGTGTAATTGGTGTGTGTGTGTTTTTATTTCCTTTGTTTTATTGGTTTTGTTGATTTTTTGCTTTGTTGCCATTCGCTTTTTTTATTTAGTTTGTTTATTTTTTGTTTTGGTGAAAGTTTTTTTTTTTATAATTTCATGTTATCATTTTTTTTCATTTACTATTTTTGAGGGTTTTTTTTTTGTTCTTTTTTTCTTTTCTTTCTTGTTATTTACTTTTTCATTGCATTCCTCCTTTTTTCCCCCGGTTTAGATCTCATTTCACCGCTGGGTCAATTCTCTCTCTCTCTCTCTCTCTCTCTCTCTCTCTCTCTCTCTCTCTCTCTCTCTCTCTCTCTCTCTCTCTCTCTCTCTCTCTCTCTCTCTCTCTCTCTCTCTGATGACCTTGCTCACTTTAATCCACCTCTCTTCATGACTCCTTCAGGAACTTCATCTCGAATTATCATGCTCATAATTACGCGTCTCAGTCACCCAGGCAGCCGCGGGAACTAATTGACTGCCCCCGGAGAAAATGCGTGACCTGAAATACCCCCACGAAAAATAGGAGAAATGAGTGAATGTTTGGGATCAGCCGGGATGCGAGGACTGGTGCGTAGCGGTGGCGGAAAAACAGGCGAGGTTGTGGGAATACAGAAGATGGAAGCTGGAGAAGACTTAGTAAGGGTTTTAGATAGCGTTATTCTAAAATATTTGCGTGTCTTGCCTCTACGATATTCAAAAGGCTCTAGTTAAAGCTACACTGGGTTTTTTTAAGGGTGTGTTTTCTGTTGTTATTCTGGTGACAAATTAACGAGATATCTGAGCTATTGACCCCTTCAATACTGAGACACATTTTTACTTTATATTAGAATTAGACGATTTTATTTGCATTAGGAAACGTTTATGAAGGTCAGAAGATTAAAGGCCAGAGTCTTTACAATTCTGACCCCCACATATATTTCTGAAGCTGTGTAAAATCGCCAAACTAGTAACCAGAATGAATAAGGAAACGCGGCATAGTACAGAAGGGATTAACAGTAATAAACACTCACAAACATCCCTTGAAACATCTGAAAAAAGCCAGGATGAAAAAGTAGAGCGTTTAGTACCTTATGCAATGAAGATAAATAACAATGGTATGTGTGACAGAAGTACATGTTCTTTTCAGCCAAAACAACATACTTGGCGATTTAAGATTTATGAATACAGTAATGAGGATATGTTAGTGATAGCTGTGAGGGAAGCAGATATCTAAGACAGTAAGACTAAGAGTATACAATAGATGGAAAAGAAGACCTAAAAGAAGATGCAGTGAAGGAAGACAAGCTAAGAATGATATGTGTGAGGGAAGACGTCTCTCGCACACATACAGTTGGTTAGTTGGTTTATTGACAAATCTGTGAGGGAAGTTGATATCTAAGAGAGTAAGACGAAGAAGAATATACGACAATAGATGGAAAATAGACCTAAGGGAAGATGTATAGATGCAGTAAAGGAAGACGAGCTAAGAATAATATGTGTGAGGGAAGAAATCATACACACACACACACACACACAACCCTGGAGTCTCGAGTCTTGCGTTCGCCTTACTTGACCTGTTTCGCCCCTTCCTGCAGACGCCCCCACTCCTCTTCTGGCGGTCATCGCACGCTGTAAGGGGAGCGAAGGGACGGGCTGGGGTTGGGGTGCGGGGAGGTGCGTGATGAGTGGCTTTTTGCTGTCATTTATATCAAGGAGAATGGCCACGAGTTGAGTTATGGGTGTAAAAACCACGAGTAGCGTCGCCCCCACACCCGCGGAACAGGGAACTAGAGGAGAGCTTCGGCCCCTATTCAGAAACGCGTCTCTCTCTCTCTCTCTCTCTCTCTCTCTCTCTCTCTCTCTCTCTCTCTCTAAGTGCCACTGAGATGATTGGCCAGGTTCTCAAGAGTGTTTCTTCGGTTGATAATGTAAAGATTCTTGTTTTTCTGTCACTAGAATCACGAAAACACCCTTGAAAAGTCGCTGACTCCAACTGAAGCCTTTTCAAAGTAATGGAAGTGTAGTGTAGAAGTGTTTGACTTGTAATCTTTCGGTTTGTATTCAGAGTCGCTTTGTTCTCTAACTACGAGTGTTTTCTCTAATATCTTCTTAACCCCTTCTGCACCATGACGCGTTTTCCTATTCATTTGCTTACTATTTAGCGATTTTATACAGCTTCAGAAATTTATGTGGGGATTAGAATAGTAAAGCCTCTGGCCATTAATCTTCTGACCTCCATAGACTGTTCATGGTGTAAATAAAATCGTCTAACTGTACCCATAATAGAAATAGCGTGAAAGTGATGTTAGAAAATGGGAAAGAATGAAGTGTGCTGGAGTAACTGGAAGTGTAAATGGGAGGAACAGTGGATGGAATGATAGCAATGGAGGAAATATAAGTACAATAGAAAAATAGTCAAATGGGGAGTTAACAGTAGCAGACAACGTTGATGTTGGAAGAATCAGTGAAGGAAATAAAGAGGTTAGGAGAAGAGGTAAAACAGACAAAACAGGACAGTGGAAAGTTGAATGTCAGTAGAACAAACATTACAGAGAGAGAGAGAGAGATGGAACTGACAGACAAAGATGGACAGACAGCACAACGATGACAAAGCAAGGAGCAGAGACAGAAGGAAAGACTCAGGAACACTGGAAAGCCTGGCGCTGTCTGTGTTGATATCAATTATTTTCCCTCTTGTTTCACCTGACGAAGAGCTGAGCCGCTTCTCGTCTTCCGCCATGCACATTATGAGCCGCTGGGACGGTGAGGGGGACACGCTCGGCCTGTTGTTGCCAGGAGAAGCCCACCCCTCCCCCGGCTGCCTCACACACTGGTGGGCGCTGCCGGGAGCCTCGCCTGCTGCCTGGGCTCTCCCTCCTCCACGCCGCGACGGAGGGAGGCATGGCGTGGTGACTGCCGCCTCGTCCTGCACGGCGAGGCAGGCGAGAGACGAGCAGGGCACTAAGAGTTGTTTTGCAGGCAGCGGCTTGTGCTTAAAGATGACGAGCTTGTAACGAGAGAGAGAGAGAGAGAGAGAGAGAGAGAGAGAGAGAAAGTAAATTCATGAAATGTATATACTAGTTAGTATTGCGATGAATCTACATTTTTTTTTTCATATTATATTTGTGTTGAAGCCTTTGACACAGACACGAGAGAGAGAGAGAGAGAGAGAGAGAGAGAGAGAGAGAGAGAGAGCAGTCAGGCACCACAGAATTAATCAGGAAGTGCTTGAAAAGACGAGGACTGCCGCTAACACACTGGGCGGGGCGCGGGAATGGCCGGCCATGAACTGAGAAATGCAGACTTCTCACATGATGACTCCTCTGCCCTGACTCAGCTGGATAATGACCGTGCCGCGACCCTGGCCTGCTGTCGATAATGGGGCCTGATCTACCTACTGACGAGGATGATGAGGAGGGCTGCTGGAGACAGGAAACTGAGGGAAGGACGCACACATGGACGAGAACTCAGCGGGAGCAAGACTGAGGCGAATTTAGCAGTAACAAAATCATAATATTGCAAAATGAAGGGAATAATGATGTTAGATAATAATGGTGATAATGTTGAAGTTACAGCTGTAGTGGTAATGTGAGAGATCGACAGGCAGGGACAGTGGATAAAGGAGTACTGGAGAAGGAAAGAATCGAAGACAAAATAAAAGAAAATAAAGGAAAGGATAAAAGAACGCTAAGGAACAGTGAATAAAGGAATAGGAGAGCGGTAGAGAAACTCAATTAAGAAGGAAAGGAGCATAGAAGACAGAATTAAAGAACGTAAAGGAAAGGAAAAAAGAACGCCTAGGAACAGTGAACAAAGGAATAGGAGAGCGGTAAAGAAACTCACTTAAGAAAGAAATAAAGAAAAGGGAACAGAAAACAGGATATTAAAGAACGTAACGGGAAGGAAAAGGAGAACGATAAGAAATAGTGAATAAAGGAATACGAGAGAAAGTAAGGAAACTGAATTAAGAAGAAAAGGGGAATAGAACACAAAAAAAATAAAGAACATAAGAGGAAAAAAATACGGACCACTAAGGAACATTGGACAAAGAATACGAGAGAAAGGAAACTGAATTAAGAAGGAAAGGGGAAACAAAACAAAATATTAAAAAAAGTAATAGGAAAAAAGGGAGAAGGCTAAGGAATAGTGAACAAATACGAGAGAACTCTATTAGGAAGTGAAAGGAGAATATAACACAGGATTAAGTCACGTAAAGAGAAGTAAGAAGAGAACGCTATGGATTTCAAGGGAACACGGCGGGAACGGTAGCAGAAAGGAACGAGGAATGGAACAATAATCAATCAGTAATCATTCTGAAGTAAATAGGCTGACTCGCTAGTTTCTCCTGGTCCTTTTTGATAGATCCATTATATATATTTTACTTATTTCTTTGTGTGTGTGTGTGTGTGTGTGTGTGTGTGTGTCCATGGCCAATTTGAGAAAAAAAAAAGTATGACCTACTTAAACCGAACCAAATATCACTTAACCTAACCTACTTAAACCCATCCAAAACCTACTGCAACCTAACCTAACCTACTTAAACCCATCCAAAACCTACCGCAACCTAACCTAACCTACTCAAACCCACCCCAATCCTATCATAACCTAATCTAACCTACGCAAAGCAGACCGCCGTGGTACAGTGGAACCATGCGTGCTTTGGGGTCCGAGGGGTCTCAACCAAGCGCATGGGTTCAAATCCTGTCCACGGTCCGAGTGTAGGTTGGGCTTCCTCACTCAGGGCAACGGTTTCCTAGCGGGTGGGCTTTGAGATAGGAGGTACCTCAAAAAAGTATCCCCTTTAGCCCAGAAATTCCAGTGAAATGCCCACATGGTATATAAAAAAGAAAAAATGAAACCCACCGTTAACTTGACCTAACTTAATCCAACCCAACCTTTTTCAGCTCAACCAACCAAATTTATTCTAAGTTGAGCCTAAAAGTAATCTGATTTCACACAACCTAACTTCACCTAACCTAAAAACCAACCCAGCTTGTACCTCTCTACCGAATATTACTTGACTTAACAAACCCGAACTCAACCCAATCCAACGTAATCAAACTAGATGGCTTTCCTCATACAGACAACCCAACTTAACCTAACCTAACGTAGAAGCAACCCATCTTAAACCTATCTACTGAATATTACTTGACCTAACATACCCGAGCTTGACCTAACCCAATGTATTCAAACTAGGTGGCTTTGCTCATACAAGGACAGCTATGTATAGGCCTGATAGTCACTTGCAGCTTCCCTCGTTTTCTGATGTTTTCTTGTGTTCTTATATGGACTTATTGGAGGCTCTAGTGGTGAAAACTGCAACGTTATAACTCAATGGAAGGAAAAACACTAGAGTAATAGTTTTTTTTTCAAGGCTGGGTTTTTTTTTCCTATTTTTTTCATTATTTTTTTGTTTTTGTTTTCGTTATCTTTTTCATTTCATCTTTTTTTATTTTTGTACTTCATTTTTTTTTCACTTCATCCTTTTTATTTTTTTTTTCATTTCATTTTTTCATTTCATTTTTTTTTTCCTATTTCTTGTTTCCTTTTTTTTCTTCTTTTTGTTAATCATTTTTTTTTTTTCCTATTGTCGTTTAGTCTTTCTTTATGATTTTCTCTTGTTATATTATTTTGCTTCTTTCTTTAACACCTCATACTCTCTCTCTCTCTCTCTCTCTCTCTCTCTCTCTCTCTCTCTCTCTCTCTCTCTCTCTCTCTCTCTCTCTCTCTCTCCATGAATAATTCCTGCCTATCCATTCCTAACTTTCTTCTTTTTATGTCCATTTCCCTTATATTTTACGTCCTTTTATCTTTTCCCCCTATTTCCTGTCTCTCCGTCACTGCCTTTACGCTTTTTCGCTGCTTTATCACCGCTGCTCTCACTCCCCCCCCCCTCTCTCTCTCTCTCTCTCTCTCTCTCTCTCTCTCTCTCTCTCTCTCTCTCTCTCTCTCTCTCTCCAGAGCCTTGCAATTCTCCCTTCCGCTGAATCGTTGATTTTAATCCATAAATCCATTTATTTCGGAAATTGTTTATTCTTTCGGCCCCAAAAAAATTACCAGACAGCCACGCAACAACAGAGCCTACTTTTTCTTCCTTTTTTTTTCATTTTTCATTTTTTTTTCGTCTTTTTTTTTCTCTCGTGCTCTGGTAGTGGTGGTGGTGAGAAAGGTGGTGGTGTGATTCTCTCTCTCTCTCTCTCTCTCTCTCTCTCTCTCTCTCTCTCTCTCTCTCTCTCTCTCTCTCTCTCTCTCTCTCTCTCTCTCTCTCTCTCTCTCTCTCTCTCTCTCTCTCTCTCAAATATCACCTTTGAAACTCGAACTCTGAAAAAATATATATGAATAAAATCTGAAAGGGAATTTATAATCGATGTCTATATAATTGTAAGGCAATATTTGGATCGGAATGTGTAATGTATGTAATTTTGTCTTCAAAGTGCAAAATGTATAAGAAAAAATGCGTGTGAGAAGTTATTATTGATGATTTTGGTAGTAGTAGTAGTAGTAGTAGAAGTAAAGGGTGTGTGTGTGTGTGTGTGTGTGTGTGTGTGTGTGTGTGTGTGTGTGTGTGTTGAAAGAGAGTGGGCGTTGTGTCTATTTGTTTGTTTCTTTGTGTGATTATCTCTCGTGCCATTCGTCTCTCTCTCTCTCTCTCTCTCTCTCTCTCTCTCTCTCTCTCTCTCTCTCTCTCTCTCTCTCTCTCTCTCTCTCTCTCTCTCTCTCTCAAATATCACCTTTGAAACTCGAACTCTGAAAAAAAAAATATAAATAAAATCTGAAAGGGAATTTATAATCGATGTCTATATAATTGTAAGGCAATATTTGGATCAGAATGTGTAATGTATGTAATTTTGTCTTCAAAGTGCAAAATGTATAAGAAAAATGCGTGTGAGAAGTTATTATTGATGATTTTTGGTAGTAGTAGTAGTAGTAGTAGTAGAAGTAAAGGGTGTGTGTGTGTGTGTGTGTGTGTGCGTGTGTGTGTTGAAAGAGAGTGGGCGTTGTGTCTATTTGTTTGTTTCTTTGTGTGATTATCTCTCGTGCCATTCGTCTCTCTCTCTCTCTCTCTCTCTCTCTCTCTCTCTCTCTCTCTCTCTCTCTCTCTCTCTCTCTCATTCCCAGCAAATTTGGCCACTTAATGAACGCTGTGGTGGTGGTGGTGGTGGTGATGATGGTGACTGTGTGTGTGTGTGTGTGTGTGTGTGTGTGTGTGTGTGTGTGTGTGTGTGTGTGTGTGCTTGTGCGTTGGTGTGTATTTAATCATCCTTCAGTAGTGATGTGTGTGTGTGTGTGTGTGTGCGGTGTTGTGTTGGTAGTGATGGTGGTGGCGATGGTGTAACGGATGGTGTTGCGTTGGTGTGTGTTGATAGTATTTATAAAGTGAAAGTAACGATGATTCATGTTGGATATTGATGGTGATGATGGTGAGGCTGTAAGTTTAGTGGTCGTTAATGATGGTGATGAGGTTCCAAGCGTTTGTGATGATAGTGACGGTGATGGTGAAGTAACAGTGATGACTTGAGTGAAGGTTCTCTGTGATGATGAGTAGAAAAGCCTCTTAGTGATGGTGAAAATTTGTGAAGAAGGTAATGGTGACAGTGAAGATGGTAAATGGGACGACGATATGCTGATAGTGATGAGGAAGGAAAATGATAATGAAGATGATGGTTATGATGTGTTGTGTTATAGTTTATGATACCTGATAGTGATGGACAGTGAAGAGAGTACAGTGAATAATAATAATGAATGTAAATATATAAAAAGCAAAACACTAAGAACTTTGCAATATTTACCTAGTTATTATCGGAAGACAGACAGACAGACAAACAGACAGACAAACACTGGAGATAGTCATAACAAAGTGTTGCTATGGTGAGGAAGCAACACAGCACTTTAACTCTCTCTCTCTCTCTCTCTCTCTCTCTCTCTCTCTCTCTCTCTCTCTCTCTCTCTCTCTCTCTCTCTCTCTCTCTCTCAAGCAGCAAAGAGCGTAAGCAATTCTCCTTTTGTGTAGCAACTTCTCCTCCTCCTCCTCCTCCTCCTCCTCCTCCTCCTCCTCCTCCTCCTCCTCCTCCTCCTCCTCCTCCTCCTTCCTCCTCCTCCTCCTCACACTCTACGCCCAATACTGAGTGAGCAAGCAGACAGTCAGACAGACAGACAGACACAAACAGACAAACAAAATGACGAAAAAAAGTTAGAAAGGAAGACTTGAATTGAAGAAATGAAAGCGAAATTGAATTGGAAGATAGAAAAGAAAAGACTAACGAAACACAGAGAGAGAGAGAGAGAGAGAGAGAGAGAGAGAGAGAGAGAGAGAGAGAGATTATCAGAACATTGCAAAAGAAGAAAGTCAAGGAAAGCATAAAAGAAAACGAAGAAATTATTTTCAGATAGTGAAAGATACGAGGAAAATTTTCTCTCTCTCTCTCTCTCTCTCTCTCTCTCTCTCTCTCTCTCTCTCTCTCTCTCTATGCCAAGAAGACACTTTAGTGAGGTTCAGAACAGAGAAATTTGTACCAAGGAAATATTTTGTAGCTAAAAAAAAAAGAAAAAAGAAATCAAGGCATTTATATTCATTAGGAGTGAGTGAAAAGTAATGGATATGAGAGAGAGAGAGAGAGAGAGAGAGAGAGAGAGAGAGAGAAATTAAAATAAGCTTTGGTCCCAGCGGTGATGTTGAAGCTTACAAAATCATGCCAAGTTTTCGTCTTATTAATATGCAAAGGCTGAGGGCGCGGCGGTGGTCAAACATTTTCGCCTAGTTAAAAAGTTTTCCCGCGAGAATTTTCATATATAATATCTGAATGGTATTTAATGTCGTAAATAAACCAGAGACAGGGAAACACCGACCTCGCTATAATGGGAAAGTAGATGACGCACACACGCACGCACAAACACACACACAACAACAACACACACACACACACACACACACACACACACACACACACATACACACTCTCTCTCTCTCTCTCTCTCTCTCTCTCTCTCGTGCTGTTTAATTTTCTTCTGTCTCGTTGTTTTCTACCTTTCTCTCTTTGTTTATTGTTATTATTATTATTATCATTATTATTATCAATCCATTATTATTACTATTATTATTACACACACACACACACACACACACACACACACACACACACACACACACACACACACACACACACACACACACACACACACACACACACACACACACACACACACACACACACACACACACTGCAACAACACACAATACTTTTCTTCCTTGCATATTCCACTCCACCATTTATTGTCCCCAGCTATCAATAATGCATCACTATCTTTCACATTTCTCAAGGACACTTCTTAGACAACTACCACTAAACACACACACACACACACACACACACACACACACACACACACACACACACACACACACACACACAGACCTTCGCTACTCAAGTAATGAACGCCACATCGGAATTGTATTTGGGCGAAGCGAAAGCCTCTCCACATGATTATACAGTTTTATGCTCTTTGCTTTATTAAATTCCATAAGTGCGGGGAGATAAACAGTGAAATTAAGGTAATACTGCGCGCCTCATGAAGTGGACTGGCTGGGAAATGAAGTCAGTCCCTCCGCTTTCGATGAGAGAGAGAGAGAGAGAGAGAGAGAGAGAGAGAGAGAGAGAGAGAGAGAGAGAGAGAGTATAAAGGATGCGCAAGATTTAGGGGAAAGAAAAGACAGGGAGAAATATATGAATAGGAGACTGAGTAAGACAAAGTGATGCGATTCCAAATGAAGAAGAAAGAGACGAAGAAAGATGAGGTGAAGCGTCAAGTGTGGAGAGAGAGAGAGAGAGAGAGAGAGAGAGAGAGAGAGAGACTGGCTGGCTGGCTGACTTGCTCTTACTTTCACAGCTACTCTCTCTCTCTGATTCTCTCTCTCTCTCTCTCTCTCTCTCTCTCTCTCTCTCTCTCTCGAAGACGGTCTAATTCCACGGGACAATTGACACAGCGGGAACTGGTAAACACATTCTCTCCAGCGGACCTTCTTGTATCTCTCTCTCTCTCTCTCTCTCTCTCTCTCTCTCTCTCTCTCTCTCTCTCTGTGGGATGGTCGCCGCCGAAATATATGCAAAGATATGGCGGAGTCATCGCGTGGCCGCCAGTCAAACGCCGCCCCGCTTATAGAACTGTCAGGTGTGTTGGTCGCGTATGGTGGGATGGGAAGGAGAGAAAGGGAGGAGAGAAGGGGAGAAGCCACGTGAAGGGCGCGATGGCACTCCGTGAAGGCGCTGGTTACTGGTGCCTCTTGTGCTGGTGGTGGTGGTGGTGGCTTGTTTTGTGCCGTTCTCTTGTTTTGTGTGGTTCTCTTGTTTTGTTGCGTGAATTGGCGTAGAGAAAGGGAAAGAGAAGGAGAGAGAGGGAGAAAGGTGAGGGGTGAGAAGTGTTTATGTGTGTTGGGGGTTGTGGGGAGTGTTTAAGTGTTGTGAAAGTGTTATTTGTCAGGGGTTGTGTGTTAAGGGGAGTGTTGTAAACCGGGGTTGTGTTGTGAAGTGTTGGGTGTTTGTTGTTCTGTATTGCGTTGTATGTTGGGGGAGGTTGTGTTGTGTTGCGCTATGTGTAGGAGAGAGAAAGCGATACACACACAGACATACAGACGGACAATACATACATACACTCACGCATATTGACAAACAGGCTGAACGACACAATCAAACACAGAGAGACAAACAGACAGAAACATACCTGCACAAACACACAAACATACATAAACAAACAGGGAGGGAGCTACTGCATAGACAACAGAGAGAGAGAGAGAGAGAGAGAGAGAGAGAGAAATCTTCACGCGCATTTTACCTTTAAAAATAACAAAAAATATCTATAAGGTGTAATTTCCCAAGAGCTCACTAGATCAGCTGGCGTGCTCGAGCGCTCACTGATAACCGTCCATTACTAATACCTCCTCCTTGCATTATTCAGCGCCTTGGCCTTCGCTACCACGTCTCTCCTTTATTTAATCTCAACGCAAGTGAAGGCAGAGATGGAGAAATTGCAGCCATGTATTTATTCCGTGTGTAGTTTATTCGGTTTGTATTTTTCAACTATTTTTATTGACCTTTTCTTCTTCATCTCCCTCTTCTTCGGTGTTATTCTTTGTTATATTAGTTTTCTCCTCTCGTGTCTATTCCTATTGCTTATTCTAATATTCCTCGAACATTTTTATATATTTCTCTGTTAATTCTTTGGCCTTTCTCTTGTCAGTCGCTTTTCTTTCATTTTCTTGCTTGAGAATCGGAATAATTGAGGAATATAAGTTTCTTGTTTTATTTCCTCTCTCTCTCTCTCTCTCTCTCTCTCTCTCTCTCTCTCTCTCTCTCTCTCTCTCTCTCTCTCTCTCTCTCTCTCTCTCTCTCTCTCTCTCTCTCTCTCTCTCTCTCTGTCTCGCTGTCTTCTGTTTCTTTTGTTATTCTTTATGTGAAAGTTTCTATTTTTCGTTTCTTTTCTTTCATCCTTTGTTTCTTTTAATTCTCTGGGTCTTTGTCACCTTTGCTTCATTTCTGTTTCCCTGTGTGCATCTCTGTCCAACACACACACACACACACACATCATGAGGTGCTTTCCTTCACCACCTCATAATTGCGTCACACATTAGTCTCTCGTAACGTCCGTGAAATATTTTGTTTCCCTTTCTGTCTCAAATATTTTCACGTACATATATTAAAGCAGAGTTGTCGACGCTTAAAGGTGCGTTGCCTTACATTACAAACACACCTATGCACATACATACTTGTACATACATACATGCATAGATTCTCGTGCTACGTATTGACTCGTACCTTTACAATAATTAACGTGTTCGCTTCATTACAGTATGGATTTAACGGCTTATTCTGATTTTTTGCGTGGGTGAAACGTATCGTACTTCCTTCATTCTGGGGATAATCTGTAGAAAATTAAGCTATTTCACTGCGACTCTCATTGTCAACACAAAAGTCACGCTACGACTCCGCATGAATAGAAGGAAAAGGGGAGTAAAAGAATAGGTTTTACCAGTGCCTGACCAGTAAAGTGTCAGGACGTCACTACAAAACAAGAAGAAATGTCTGTGTTTAGTAATTAAAGAGTTGTGTGGTAGGCTTTACAGATACAAAAAAGAACTGAAGGAGAATACATTTCCCAGTACAGTATAATGTTAAAACGCAGATATTGAACGAAACGAAAATGTCAGAGTAATTTTCTATGGAGGAATCCTGCTAGATTGTAGGATTGAAAAAGAGTTAAGATTGAATGTACCAATATCCAACCAGTGTAATGTTGAAACGTAGTTGTTGATCAAAAAGAATTGTAACAGTGATTTGCGTGCGATGAGTCATGTACCAGACTGCAGGATGTGAAATTAAACACTTGATTTTTATATATATATATATATATATATATATATATATATATATATATATATATATATATATATATATATATATATATATATATACCATGTGGGCTTTTCACGGTAATTTATGGGCTAAAGGGGATACTTTTTGAGGTACCTCCTATCTCAAAGCCCACCCTCTAGGAAACCGTTGCCCCAAGTGAGGAAGCCCAACCTACACTCGGACCATGGACAGGATTCGAACCCGTGCGCTTGGAGACCCCTCGGACCCCCAAAGCACGCATGGTTCCACTCTACCATTTACTAAGGTCTTATCGGTATATTATTCAAACGTGACTGTTCAACGAAAAATGAATGCCAATAATTTTTTTCATCAATTTATGTAACAAAATGTAGGATGAGCAGATCAAAATAATTAACCTCTTCAGTACCATTACATGTTTCCATATTCATTCTGCTTACTATTTGGGGATTTTATACAGCTTCAGAAACTTATACGGGGGATTAGGATAGTGAGGAATACAGCCATTATTCTTCTGACCCCCATAGACCACCTTCTAATATAATAAAATGGTCTAATCGTACACAAATCTCGAGATAAAAATGTGTCCCAATATTAAAGGAGTTAATCCCTTCAGCACCATGACGCGTCTCCATATTCATTCTGCTTATTATTTGGTGATTTTATACAGCTTCAGAAACTTATACGGGGAATCAAGATAGTGAGAACTACACCCATTAATCTTCTGACCTCCATAGACCCTTCCTAATGTCAATAAAATGGTTTACTCACATACAAATCACAAAAAATATGTCCCAATACTGAAGGAGTTAAGAATGAGAGTAAGTCAAGTAGAGTAACAGTAAGTGTGGCTGGTTCCTTCACTTATGACTACAAGTGTGCATGTAATTAAAGTAATCATTAGTAATTCAAGGCAATGAGAGCAAAGAGAGCACCGCGATTGTTTATGGGAGAGAAATATTGTGCAGTAATTTCTGAGGTATGGGAAAAAAATATTAAAGCTTGTACGAAATTCATAAAATGTTTGTTGAATTGTGTCCATATTTTAAACATTTTTTTTATTCAAGTAAACATTAGAAAATGAAAAGTGTGTCATGAACGTTTTTTTTTTTTTCCGTATGAAGAATTTTTTTTATACATACACAACACATAAATAAAGACTGAAAAACTCTCTCTCTCTCTCTCTCTCTCTCTCTCTCTCTCTCTCTCTCTCTCTCTCTCTCTCTCTCTCTCTCTCTCTCTCTCTCTCTCTCTTGGCATGCTTTTAACGCAAAAGAATACAGAAAAAAAAGAGAAAATGAATTGTCACTACCACTTTTATATATTTTAAATCTATGCAAAGAAAAATATAGCGTGTACGTGCAAACACACACACACACACACACACACACACACACACACACACACACACACACACACACACACACAACGTAAGCAACAGGAACCTAAAAAAAAAAACAGCTTGCTATTTATTAAACTCTGAAAATTCATTGGAAGGAGTGTGTGGATCCCTGCCCCGCTCCAGCCCCGCCCCAGCCCCAGCCCCGCCCCACCAAGACCCTCAGTCCAGCACACACTATCTGCCCCATCTCACACCCCCATCCTCCCCTTTAGTTCTGCCTTCTAAACGCGCTTCATCCATATACAATGTTTATACTAGAGCACCAGCGGCAGTGAGAGTGAGAGAGAGAGAGAGAGAGAGAGAGAGAGAGAGAGAGAGAGAGAGAGAGAGAGAGAGAGAGTTGGGGGGGGTTGATGTTAAGGTTTGAGTAAAAAGGAGAAAATTAAGGAACAGATGCAAAATTTCAGTATGGAAATCTAGAAAAATATATATTGTTTTGATTTTCATTTTTATTTTACGACTACTTACAGTTATTGCTTTTAGGAGAGAGAGAGAGAGAGAGAGAGAGAGAGAGAGAGAGAGAGAGAGAGAGAGAGAGAGAGAGAGAGAGAGAGAGAGAGAGAGAGAGAGAGAGAGAGAGAGAGAGAGAGAGAGAGAGAGAGAGAGAGAGAGAGTCTTGGTAATAGAGTTAAACGCGAGAGGCAAAACACTCACACACACACACACACACACACACACACACACACACAGAGAGAGAGAGAGAGAGACCAACCCCAGTGAATATCATCGATGTCTTTCACTGTCCACTTGTTCGTGTTATTTCCTCTCTCTCTCTCTCTCTCTCCTCCTCCTCTTCCTCTCCCTCTCCCTCCTCCTTTCCCTTCCCCTTCCCCTCTCCCTCCTACTTCGTCTTCCCCTTCATCTAGTTTTCTCCCTTTCCTCTGTCGACGCCACGCAGGACAGACAGACGCGGATGTCACTTCCCTATAGATTCTGTCCCATTTCCTCCCTCTCCCTCTCGCCCTTCCCTTCCTCCCTGCCTCTCCATTTCTCCCTCTCTCTCTCTCTCTCTCTCCTGGAAAAAATAGTATTGCGTCACTAATATACTTGAGTTATGGTCGATCTGTTTTCTCTTTTCCCTCTTTTTGTTTGTGTGTATGTGTATGTCTCTCTCTCTCTCTCTCTCTCTCTCTCTCTCTCTCTCTCTCTCTCTCTCTCTCTCTCTCTCTCTCTCTCTCTCTCTCTCTCTCTCTCTGTTTCCTCTCCCCTGGTTTAACTTTATATTTCCAAGCCTTCTTCGCCGCCTCTCCCTCTCTGTCTTTTGTTTATTCCTCGTCCCTTCCGCAGTTCCTCCTCCGCCCAGCTCGCCTTCCCTCCCATCCCTTAGTCATGCTTTTTACTTTCTTCTTTCTATATATGTTCCGCGTTTCTATGTATTTTATTATAGCGCGTATTTGCCTGCACTGTTATCCGTGCGCTGCCACCATTTGTGTCACCGTTCTGCTGGTGGGAGTGGTGGCGGTGGTGGTGGTGGTGGTAGTGTTGCCGCCATCAGCGCCAAATTCACATCATATTTGTTGATTTTATGGAATAAACAAGCAATTGTGTGACAAATAACACGGTGTAATGGCTTTCCCTTTTCTCCCCTCGCCGCTGCGTCCTCCCCGCGGCACCGCTGAAATATGGAGGGCCTGGCAGGGGCGGCTGTTGTCTGGTTATCAGAATATGATTCCAAAATACCGCCCCACGATTCAAAATTGATAACACTCACAAGTTTTATTCCGATGAAGAATAAATGAGCGATGCCTATGTGAGGGGAGGGGTGAGGGAAGGGTACCACCACCACCACCACCACCACCACCACCACCACCCCCCTTCCATCATCTCACCCCCCCTTTCCTCCCCATCATACTACTTCTCCTGTCCATCCCTTCCTCATTCATTTTAATATTTTCATCCCAATTTTTTCCTCCCTATGTTTGTCTTTTTTTCAGAGCTTATCTCTCTTCCTCCTCCTCCTCCTCCTCCTCCTCCTCCTCCTCCTCCTCCTCCTCCTCCTCCTCCTCCTCCTCCTCCTCCTCCTCTCGCATGCCTCCCCTCTTCTCTCATGTCCTCTCTTCTCCCTTCTGTTGTCTTTGCTTTTCTCTTTCTCTCTTGCCTCCTTTCCCTTTTCCTCCTGTGTCATGCGACTCTTCCTATTCTCAGCACTTTCTCTTTCTTTCCTCTCCTCTCTCCTCTCTCCACTTTTCCCCGCTCTCATACCTGGTCTCTCCCTTCTCTCGCGTTTCTCTCCCTCTCTTTTCTCCTCTCCCTCCTCTGCACTCTCCACTGTCCCTTGCTTCTTTTATTCTCTCTCTCTCTCTCTCTCTCTCTCTCTCTCTCTCTCTCTCTCTCTCTCTCTCTCTCTCTCAGCCAGATAACAGCTTCACTAAACCTTATTAACAAAAAAATAGACAAAAGTTCTTGTTGTCACCAAATTAACTTTATTTTTCGCTTCACAAATTGAACAGTTGTTTTAAAATTGCTCAAAATATCCAGTCCTCTTTTTTTCCTTTTTTTTCAGGGGGGGTAGGGGGATTATGCGAATGTTTTTTTTATTATTATTTGTCTCTTTGTTCATTATTATTCGTACTGATCGTGTGGTGTTTTTTTGTAAATATGACCGTCAGAAAGTTTAGGTCACATGTTCTTTGCGTTTTTTTTTTTTTTTATTTATACCATGTGGGCTTTTCACGGGAATTTATAGACTAAAGGGGGTACTTTTTGGGGTACCTCCTATCTCAAAGTCCACCCACTAGGAAACCGTTGCCCCAAGTGAGGAAGCCCAACCTACACTCGGACAGGATTCGAACCCGTGTGCTTGGAGACCCCTCGGATCCCAAAACACTGTACCACGGTGTTTGTATATATTCTTTTCTTGTTATATTGTTAGTTTTATCTGTTTATTTTCGTTGTGTTGCGATACACTGCAAGGATCAACTGTAACTTTTTTCCTCCGCTTCCATCGCTCTCGACTTTTTTTTTTTTTTTTTTACTTTTATCTACATTTCCTTAATAAAAAAATAAGTGCGAAACATTTTTTTATATTATTTGCGTCGCTTTGCGCAAGTTTTTTTTTATGAAACTTTTTTTTATTTTGCATTTTCTTTCCCTAATATCAGCGAAAACGGAGTCATTTGTGCTTTTTTACTTAATTTGTGTTGCTTTCACCTCCTCTTCTAAAAATTCACTTTCATATATTTCTCTCTCTCTCTCTCTCTCTCTCTCTCTCTCTCTCTCTCTCTCTCTCTCTCTCTCTCTCTCTCTCTCTCTCTCTCTCTCTCTCTCTCTCTCTCTCTCTCTCTCTCCATAGCAGCATGAACCAAGCATCTTACGCTCTGAATTGTATGGCATTGAGTCATCTTCAGTTTACCATCTGGAGACTTTTCACCAATGTTCAAATCTCAATCCATGTCCAATACTCATTAACGTAACGTAAGTCACAGCGTTGGTCCCGCATAGTTCTCCCGGCTAAGATTCATTCCCTTATGTAACCATCCGGCTATTCTTAACACAATATCAACACTGGTGACACAAACTTCCTCGTGTCACAGAGTTTGATTCCCTTATGGCGGCAGCCGATGATTCTGAACTTACTAAATCTATATCAATCCCAGTCCTGCACACTTTCTCGTATCAAGGGGTTTAATTCCCTTGAGGTAGCATCAGGCAGTCTCTCTATAAGGTATCCTGAATTTCTATAAACCCCATAAACTCTTAACACTAAGAAAATCATCATTCAGCATATTTTTACCCGGCAGAGAAATTTACTCCCTTAATTCCTTTCAGTACCATGACGCGTTTCCATATTCATTCTGGTATTTTGGTGATTTTATACAGCTTCAATAAATTATGTGGGGATTGAAATAGTGAAGACTTTGGCCATTATTTTTTGACTTCCATAGACTCTTCCTAATGTAAATAAAATCGTTTAATCATACCTAAAACTCAAGGTAAAAATACGTCCCAGTGCTAAAGGGGTTAAGGTAGCTCCCTGCATCCTCGTTCTCTGTAGTATTTGGAGAGTTGCCTTCTATTGACTTATTAAAGCCTCGTGATCACATCGTGGCATTTTTTCCACACTTTTTTTCCGGCATAGAGATTGATTCCCTAAAGGCAGTACACGGTAGCCTTCTATGTTTAGTATCCTGAGAATTGGCTTCCACTGACATATACAGAGTTCTGAACACTAAATTGACTACATCATCACTCCCGCATAATTTAGCCTATCAGAAACTTTAATTCCCTAAAGGTAGTATACGTTAACCTTGCTCTGAGAGTGATATCCTGGGAGTTTCCTTCCAATAACTTATAAGCCTTATGTAATTTAACGACGTCAGCATCAGTTCCGCATACTTTCCCTTATGCAGCACCTGGTTGTCCTTTCCTTTGTGGCATCCAAAGAGCTGGCTTCCACTAACTTTTCTAATCCTTATGCATTCAACGATATCAGCATCAGTCCATCATACTTTCCCTAGTCAAAGAGCTTGATTCCCTTATTCCAGCACCCGGTAGTCCTTTCCTCTGTGACATCCAGAGCTGCCTTTCACTAACTTTTCTAGGCCTTGTGTAATTCAACGGTATCAGCATCAGTCCCGCATACTTTCCCCAGTCAGAGCTTGATTCACTTACGACAACACACGGTAGTCCTTTCCTCTGTGTGGCATCCAGAGCTGCCTTCCACTGACATTTGTAGGCTTTCTTCTGGACTCCTCATATCGCCACTGACATTACCGCCGTCCACACCCTACTCGTCAATTATTTACGGCTCTCCTCGTCCGCCTCTCGTCTGACATTTGGAATCAGCGACGTGGTGGCCCTTTGGATTACGCTCTAAAGTTCACACGAATGGCCACACACACACACACACACACACACACACACACACACACACACACACACACACACACACCTGTCTTCATTCGGTGCGAGAGATGCTGCATCTCTCTCTCTCTCTCTCTCTCTCTCTCTCTCTCTCTCTCTCTCTCTCTCTCTCTCTCTCTCTCTCTCTCTCTCTCTCTCTTCAATAGGGATTGTACATTTCTCACTTCTACACCAGATTTCGAACTTGCATCGGTAATTTGGTTTAAAGCGGCAGTGAAAATACCTAATTCTATCAGCTTACTGTCCCGTGTATCTGTGGTCACATATATACCGATGGAATATTGCAAGTATCCCAATAAGTAATGCACGAGTTGAGGGTAAGGTTCACTGACCCTAATCTAAACTGTATGGACTCACTTCCGTAAAAAAAAAACATAGGAAACACAGGCCCGTTGAATCTAGAGAGAGAGAGAGAGAGAACGATGCATAGTGAGACGCGGATGATCGTGGACGAGGTGACAGCAGAGGCGGGAAGAGGAGGGGATACGAGATGATGGAAAATTAATCAGGAAGGGTGGAGGTAAATAAAGCATAGGATTAATATATCATAAGGTAGCGGTTCATGCGGCGCCAGTCAAATCCCAAGCGACTGGTCTAGAAAAAGGAGAGAGAGCGCGATGGATGGATGGACATTGGCTGGTCACGACATTTCCTACGCTACACCACTGACTTCACAGACATAAGTGCGCCTCAAAGCCTTCCTCCATTGCAATGTCGCTAGTAAGTCCCAGGTTTTCCCGCGGGTTTTGCTGTTTGAAGGCGAGATATGCAACTGATTCTAAAGTGAACATGTGTCGCTTTGCTGTGTTAAACTTTTTCCTTCGTTTTGCTTGGTGATGTAAACTGGTGCTGTGTTGGTACATGAGAACAAGAGAAGCTTATGATGTTAACACCTTCAGTACCATGATGTGTTTTCATATTTATTCTGCTTACTAATCGGCAATTCTATACAGCTTCAGAAACTTATTGGGGGATTTAATTAGCGAACACTGTGGTTATTAATCTTCTGACCTCCATAGACCCTTCCTAATGTAAATGAAATGGTCCAATCATACCCAAAACTGGTGTTAAAATTGCGTCCCAGTGCTGAAGAGGTTAAAGGGATGAATATATGACACTGCGCTTTAACTCGTTTGGGAAAGTTTTGGCGTTGTTCTGTTTGTTGAAGGGAACTGTGAAGCTGTTTTACTGAATGAAGGGGAAAGCTGCTAGTAATTCCAAAGTGACAAATGCATGACTCATTGGGGAAGTTATGTTGGTGTTCTGTTTGATGACGAGAACTGTGAATGAACTTTGGCGAGTGTGGGATGAGATGTGGTAATAACAATGATGATGATTGAGCATAACAAATTCATTTTCTCATCTACGGAAAAGTAAAGATCACAGCATCCACAATAACATGATAGAGGTGATGATTGTGAAGACACTTAGCAGCAGCAGTAGAAGTAGTAACAGTAGTTATAGTAGCAGAAGCAGTAGTAGTAGTGATAGTAGTGGTAGAGTAACAGTAGTAGTAGTAATGGCAGTAGTGTAATAGCAACAGCAGCAGCAGTAGCACTAATAGCAGTACTGTGACTACCTGAGTGCCTCACCTGCAGGAAAGAGTACTCGTAAAGATCATCCCATCCATAGTTAACGGAATAGTGAGTGGTAATCTGGCGGTGGTGAAATGCCACGTGTGTCTGTCAGATGTTTGGCTGCTGAGGACCGAGGGGTAAGGAAGGTGAGGGGGAGACAAGACCAGGTAAACAAAGAACAAGGAAGTGTGTGTGTGTGTGTGTGTGTGTGTGTGTGTGTGTGTGTGTGTGTGTGTGTGTGTGTGTGTGTGTGTGTGTGTGTGTGTGTGTGTGTGTGTGTGATGGAGGAAGGTGGAATTTGAAAAGAGAAAAGATATTGTTTGAGTTGATTACTTGAGTTGGATTGTTATTCTTGTATATAGAAGCGTGATAAGTGATTGATGGTAGTGGTGGTGGTGATAGTAGTAGTAGTAGTAGTAGTAGTGGTGGTAGTAGTAGTAGTAGTAGTAGTGTTGGAGGTGCTGGTGGTGGATTTGACAAAAGATAACTAACATGAGAGAGAGAGAGAGAGAGAGAGAGAGAGAGAGAGAGAGTGTGTGTGTGTGTGTGTGTGTGTGTGTGTGTGTGTGTGTGTGTGTGTGTGTGTGTGTGTGTGTGTGAGTGAGTGAGTGAGTGAGTGAGTGAGTGAGTGTGTGTTTGCCAAGTAACGCTCAAAATAACGATCGTGTCTGAAGTGTAATGCGAGCAGCGGAAATCAAGTGACAAAGCTTTAGTTTTTCATTACTCCACCAACACTTGTCACTCCTCAGTCACGCTTCAGCTTCAAACACCAGGCCAAACATTGCCAAACAGAAAACAGCGACTGCTAGACAAAGGAAAGAAAAAAAGTCAATGAACAAAACTCGAAAATAAACTAGGAGTGAAGTAAGTTTTTTTTTTTTTTTTTCTTTTTATCTGTTGCCTTTCGTCTTTCCATTGGTTTTTTTTTCCGATTAGACACGTAACGAACATTTTAAATCGCAGACAACGAGTACAAAAACCCAGAAAAAAGAGGAAAGAGAAAGAAAACAATGATCAGGAGCCTTGAAAAATAAAGTTGATTCTTCAAAACGTCATTCGTGTGGGAGTGTTGCTTATGTAAAGAATAAAAACTGTAAAGGGAATCACTGTAATACCTAAACCACCATTACCACCTCCCCACCATCTTCACCAGCCATAGGTGCGTAAGAAGCCACGAACACCTTTAAATATGTCAGATTTTTTAAAGTTACATATTGACTACACAAACTCTGTCAATTCTCTTTAGGATCTTCAGTGAACTTTTTTTCCCTTTATTTTGTTCCCCTTTGGCCAGAACCTCTCATAAACATAGACAAAAGCACTAATAACTGATTCTTCAATGATACATGAGATTAGGAATACAGTATGGGTATTTACTGAAGGTAGATGAGGTGAGGAGGTAAGGTAAGGGAGTCGCCGCGCCTTCCTTCCTTCGTTCCTTCCTTCTTTCCCACCTCCCTTCCTCAGCCAGGTGTTGCCACAGTGTCAATAAACCCACACTCTCACCTCCCGGCTCCCTCCCTTCATTTCACCTCACCTCGCACCAACACCCGATATTTCCTGCTGCTTTCCGCCTCCCCCTTCACGCCTCCCCTCCTTAACAGTTCCCCATTATCCGGCGGTGGCCCTGTGCTGTTCCCGGGGAGTCTAGACCACGTGCGTCGCCCTATCAAGTTCTTGTTCCTCCTCTCCGCCTTGCGATAAATCCGAGAGTAAGAAAACAAACGCCGCTGTGATTATTGATCCTGGCAACGCAACTTTTTACCCGGAGTTTTTGGGAAAGGTGATGACGAAAACTTGATTGCAAAGTGAATGAACAAGAAAAAGTTACTTTCCGATCAAATGGTGGCAAAAATATAAGAAAAAACATTCGTGTATGTATCAATTCCGTGTTTTCTTTCATTTTTTAGGGCAACAAGAATTTTTAAAAACATCGTATTTGGCACAGAAATTGTGAGTCACTCCATCAAAATAAGTCATCTACGATTATTGCCATTATATTCAAATTATGTATGAAGCTAAAATTGAACGAAAACTTCAAAATAATTCTATTGTAATACATGAATCACAGCAATCTGGAGCTCTTTATCAAAGGTTCATGAGAAAGAATGACGCAGATGTAACCACAAAGAGAACAAAAGAATAAGTCACTTCACGAAACAATCAATGGCTGCAGAAAAATATATATGCTTGAATGTGAATGGAACTTCGGAGAAATGCCGCGGTCGATGAAGGTCAGAATTGTAAACCAAAGCATTCCTACCAAGTCAAGCGGGAGAAAAGACGATGTAACAGTGGCGAACAGCTCCCAACAGTATAACAACAACAAAGAGTACATGATCTTGAATGTGATTAAGAACTGAGAAATGCCACGCAAGACAAAGGTTAAAATCAAAACAAAGCATTCCAAGTCGACGTTTAGCCTGAAGAGCAGCGAAAGAGAAAAGGGAGAAGCGAGGCGAGGTAGAGGCAAAGGAGAAGAAAAAGGGCGTGGATGGACGTGTGGGTGGTGGAAGGCAGAGAGCAAGGCAGGAGCCAGACGTCAACAGGAGCCATGAGAGGTAAACTTTGTAAGGCGCTTGTAAACACCAAGACTCCACATGGCCAGGTAGCGCCAGGGCACCGCCACCACCGCCACCGCCACCGCCACCGCCACCGCCATCACCACTGCCACCGCCACCAGACCACTGGAGTTCTTCATCTTTGGGATTATTCTGAGGGAGACACAGGAGGGAGAGAGGGAAAGGTGAAAAAAGAAAACAAAGGAAAATATGTACTAACATTGAGCTGTATTAAAAGGTCAGGTGAAATATCAGAGAGAGAGAGAGAGAAATGAAAATTTCATGACACTGAGAAGTAAAAAAAAAATTTGCGTCCCGAAACTGATGAAAAATACTCGAACGACGGGTAGGAGAGAGAGAGAGAGAGAGACTAGAAGGTTTCCAGAAGAGTCACAATTAGAGTGACGTTCAAAAGCAGCAAACTTAACGTAGCATAAGAATGACGAATGACCAAAATTGATTGAACGATGCAAATGAGAGGCGCGCCAAAAGTCTCCCGTCCCTGTGTTGGCTCCATAAATTATGCGTTTTGTCCCCACAGTTGCGTTCCGCCCCACGAAAAAATAATAATAATGTTGAAATCATCGCGCTGGAAAACAAAGGTAGGATTACGGAACCTTATTGTGTTAATTACCGAGAGAGAAAAAATATTTAGTCTGAAATTACGGGACGAGGGACCGACCTACCGAGAGAGAGAGAGAGAGAGAACGTTATATAATTCCATGTAGTAATAATAAAGAAAAACTAACTAAGGGAGAAAAATAAATCCCTAAATTAACCACGAGTTAAACACTACTCGGGAAAAAATGGAAAAGGTTTAAAACATTTTTGGGATGGAGATGCGCGATAATTGTTCTTGTGTGGCGGCAGCGGGGCGAGGCGCGGGTGTCGGTGCACTGTGTATAGACTAGAGAGGGAGTAATACATACAGACCTTCCTTTATATATAGTTCCTCCACATAGTGACGGGGTTAAGTCCAGCAAATTTCCAGTTAATGTATAGACTATAGACGGGGCGAGGCAGGATGTTGGTGCACTGTGTATAGTCTAGAGAGGGAGTAATACATGCAGATCTTCCTCTGTGCATAGTTCCTTCATATAGTGACGGCATTAAGTCCAGCAAATTTATAGTAATCGAATAGAGAGATTAATATACAGAGACTACAGACTTATTAACTATTTTATATCAAGATTTTCACACATGCCAAGACCAGTGAAGGCAAACTTTAGTCAATACATCGTTAGTGTAAACAATGATACCTCAAAATCGAGAACAATTCCACGAAATGAGTAGATATTTATAATGAATTGATTTGTGTTAAGAATTCCACAAATACCAAAAACTAATAAATAGAGACAGTAATACGTGCAATTTTTTTTCTATAGTACAGGTCTTTCAAAGCAGTAAAGTCATAAAATTCAGTGACTCCACGAATCGAATAGAAATCAAAATATGAACTAATGAAAAACAACACGAGGAAGGAAAGTCGTGACATGTGGAGGCAATTCTTCTATTACTAATTATTTGTTAGGTACAAACATTAACTCTTATCGGACCTCCAAGGGGAACTAAGTGGGCCTTTTTTATATATATATTTTCTGTTGCCTTTGGTCACCTTCCCCCTCTTGCATAAAAGAAAATGTTCGAAGAATATAGATCAGTGTGTGACATAAGATTAAAAAATAACGTCTTTTTTTTGTGGTGTTGACGCAATACAGTAAGAACATGCGCGAGTGTGTTGCAGACTTACATTGTGTTCCAGGATCGTTAGTCAGTTTGGTATACGATAGAAATAACCTTATGTGTTTATGACGCAATTCAGTGTTAGTACAAACATCCGTGAGTGAGTAACACACTCGCACGGCGCTTCAAGAATGTAAATCAAGGTGCGAAAGGTCACGATTAGCCAATGAGAGACAAGCAATGACCACCCAGCCAATCACGACTCCCCACGACCAGTGACGACTCGCCTACGTCACGCCTTTATACGGAAGGAAAAATAATAATGATGAAATGCCGCCTCTCGTGAAATTGGTTCGACTTTTAGAATTTTTTTCGACGTTCTATAAAGTTTATCGTTATAACTGATATTTGCGGTTTGAGTCGGAAGGAAAGGGCGGGAGTGTTGTGGAGAGAGAGAGAGAGAGAGACGAGAGGAATAGAGACGTGACGTGAGGGAGGCTTGACTCTTGGAAGACGTGGTGCTGTAGTCAAGACAAGGAAGTGGTGTGTTGATCTACGTAGTTTACTGCTTGTGAGGATGGTGGTGGTGATGGAAGGCGTCAGGGAGAGAGAGGCTGCGGCGGGAGAATAGAGCGGGTGGCATGGATGAACTTGAAAGACTGGCATGAGGTCAGAAGGGACGTGGTGAATGGCATAGAGAAGCCACCGCCTTAACCTCTTCAGTACCATGACGCGTTTCCATATTTATTCCGCTTACTATTTGGTGATTTTATACAGCTTCAGAAACTCATGTGAGGATTAAAATAGTGAAGACTCTGGCTATTAATCTTTTAACATTCATAGACCCTTCCCAAATATAAATAAACTAGTCTAATCATACTCAAAACTCGTGGTAAAAATGCGTTCCAGTACTGAAAGGAGTTACGTCTGGCAATGATGTGGATAGCATAGCGTGTGGATGTGTTTGTGAATGGAGAGCATGTATGGGTGAGTGAATAGTGAGTATAAATGCTTGTAAAGGAAATGGTGGTGTGTATAAGAGTAGTATTAGACTGGGAATGGGGATGTGACTGAAGAATGGGGCAAAACGTGCATGGGGAAATAGTATAAGAGTGTGTATGGGATATATTGAACAGTATGGAAGCTTGTATGGGGAGAAGAAAACGTGGGTAGGGAACGGAAGGGTAAGGAATCGAGGGGTGAGTAGAGATGTATGAAGGAATTAAAGTCACGTATTAGACAGAAGTGAAGTAGAGTATTATGGGGAAGTTTAGTGTATGAGAGAGAGAGAGAGAGAGAGAGATTGGTAGAGGGCGCCACTGTTCGGTGGATGTGGCAGGATGTTGCTAGCGATCCGTAAGCAAAGTGGAGGCGGCGAAGTAAATATTATTTCCCGCAGGTCATTTTCATCGGGCGCTGTTTATGCAGGGAAACATGTGGCGCGTGCTGCCTGGCGGTGCTGGTGGTGGTGGTGGTGGTGGCGTCAGCGGTGATGGTGGTGGTGTGGGAGTGAGAGAGAGGTGGGCTGGCATGGGCTGGGCTGGGGTTCACGTCTACCACACCACACCACACCGCACCACACCACACCAGCTTCCCTCCTTCCCTCCTCTCGGCTCCTCCTCCTCTCTGGGTTTTGTTTTATACTTACACAAATTTTCCTTCGACATTTTGGTGGGTGGTGAGGACTAACAAGGGAGTGGAGGTTACGGCGGCGTTATTCACGATATGCTGAAGGAAACGCAGCTGATCTTGATAAAGTGGGTCAGCGCGATACTTTTATTCACTTCCTTTTATACATGCACAGAAATTTTTCTCTCGATATTCTACTCGATGACTTAAACTGGCGAGAAAATGTTTGAGGTTTTGCTGTGTTTTTCAATTTGTTCAAAAAGATTCACTTGTATGCTTAAACGCCCGTATCCAGAAATACCTTCGTTTCTCACTACGACAATTTTACAAAGCCACAGAGACAACTAGCCTGGTTTTTAAGACAGTTTCTCATTCTAAAGCATTCAGAAACGCCTTCCCCTTTCACTACGACAATATTCCAAGGCCACGGAAACAACTAGCCAGGTTTTTAAGACAGTTTCTCCTTTTAATAAACTAGAAATTTTGCCAAACTATTACCAGAACCATAAAAATACTCTTAAAAACACGAATATCTTCAACTGGAGCGTATGGAATGTAGTGATGGTGAGAGACCGAAGCGTTTCAGAAAAGACTAAGATACAAACCTTTTTTTTTTTTTTTTTTTTTTTTTTTGTAAGTTTAGTTAGTTCATTAATTTCACTACTGCTTCCTTTATCGCGTAGACCACGATATAAAAAGAAAAGGCATTACGTTTTCATGAATTTTTGGTGAGATTTATGATTTTATTTACATTAGGAATAGTCTATGGAGGTCAGAAAATTAATGGCTATAGTCTTCACTATTTTAATCCCCACATAAATTTCTGAAGCTGTATAGAATCGCCAAATAGTATGCAGAATAAATATGAAAACGCGTCCTGGTACTGAAAGGGTTAATGAAGTCACGGCTTTGAAATTAGTAAGCTGAGGTTATCATTATACAACGTTGACAACCCCTTCAGTACCATGACGCGTTTCCATATTCACTCTGGTTACTATTTGGTCATTTTATACACCTTCAGAAACTTATATAGGGGATAGAATAGTGAAGACTGTATCCATTAATCTTCTGACTTCCATAGATCGTCAATAATGTTAATAAAATGCTCTAATCATACACAAATTTCAAGGTAAAAATGTGTACCAGTAGTGAAAGGGTTGATTAATCGGAGCGCTAAGACTGGATTTCGAGAAGGTGTAGCAGTGAAGGGATTACCGCTCAACAAGTGGATTCCTGCGCTGCCTGTACACGAGGGTAAGTGGCAAGAAGCACACGTCCAGCCCACCACCACACGCCGGGCCTCGCGGGGGCGGTGAGGGCGTGCCTATGAAACATTCCTCCCATCCCCCATGTTCGTATATGTACCGACCCAGTGTTCTGCGGAGGCGTGACTCGAGCACCGCCTGAAAGTTTCCTAGAATTCACTTTTTCTTGAGTCTGTCTTCTAAACCAACACCAGGACTTTACTCTCTCTCTCTCTCTCTCTCTCTCTCTCTCTCTCTCTCTCTCTCTCTCTCTCTCTCTCTCTCTCTCTCTCTCTCTCTCTCTCTCTCTCTCTCTCTCTCTCTCTCTCGGGTTCCTGGTTTCCTTGTTTTTTTTTTTTTTTTTTTTGGTGCTTTTTTTCTCTCTCTTTTATTTCATACTTCGTCACTACAGGAGCATTTCCCAGTGATTTCTGTCGTCTGCCCGTCTATTCCTAACCCTCCCAGCAAACCCTGGTATTTAATCTCTTCTTGTAGTCCTCTGTGTCGCGTACTTCCTTCTCTTTTTTTTTCATTTTTCTTTTTTTTTTCGTTCTTCGTCACTGCAGGATACACGCATTTTCCAGTGATTTTTGTCGTCTGCCTGTCTATTCAAAGCCATCCCACCAAACCCTCGTATTTCATCTCTTCATATAGTCTTCTATGTCAAGTGTATTCTCTGTCAACGCGTCTCAGTCAGCTGTTCAATTATTTCAAACTACTCAAGCGAAATTTCTTATATTCATCAAGCCTCACCTCTTCACTGTCTCTCGTCAGTTGTTCGTCTGCTCCACACTACCTTATCTCTATCTAGCCTCGATCTAACCTTGCCTTCACTCATCGTTTATTTGTCCGTCAGTACCATACCATCTCATACAGCAGAACTCATTGCCAACGTCCTTCCTTCTACTTTTCTGTCTAAACCTTCAGACATTTCGTACTCAAATTCCTTACTGTAATTTTCCATGGACGAGCATTTGTTTTAGTTCGTATTACATCCTGACCGTATTAAGTTCCGTTCTTTTCTCCTATACACATACAAAGAATATGATACAGCCACATACAACCATTGAATTTCAGCCCTTTTACTTACTATCCCACTTGTATATTAGTTTTTTCGTCTTTCCAGTCAGTCAATTGTATCCTACCATGTCAACCTTCCTTCTGTTAATTTCCATGGAAGTGTACCATAAAGAATAAAACTCAATACAATACAAAGAAGAATATAATACAGCCATATACAACCACTGAATTTTCCCCTTTTACTTACTATACCACTTGTAGTTTTCATTTTTTTCGTCTTTCCAGTCTATTATATCCTGCCACGTCAACTTTCCTTCTGTTAATGTCCATGCAAGTGTACCATATAGAAGGACAAAACACTATACACAACATACAGCTACACAATCATTAAAAACCACTCCATCAACATGTTACACCATTTCTATAACCGTACATTACATCCGGGCCATACCCCCTTTCATCAAACTCCCTTATACACACTCAAAACAAGACAAGATCAGCACAACACAGCTATACATCCATTAAATTCTATCCCCTTATACGTACTGTCGCATTTGTATTACAGCTCGTTTCGGCCTCAAGACACACACACATAACCAAGGTCCTGGAAGCTTGGTCTGTGGAGGCCGAGTGAAGTGTGATGGCGTAGAAATTTCTGGAGAGAAGAGGCGAAGGGAGGGGCGGCAGGCGAGTGCAGGGAAGGGACGGGGAAGGAGTGGGAGGCAGGTAACAAATAGAAGGCATTGAGGAGCTCCACCTGGGGACGTGTACAGCCCGTGGAGTGATGGCCGCTGGCTCAGGTGATAGCACGGGGCAGGAGGAAGGGAGAGAGAGAGAGAGAGAGAGAGACAGAGACAGAGACAAACAGACAGCCAGAGAGACAGACAGACAAAGAGAATATTAAAAAAAAAAAAGTTGCTAAAATTGGAGTAAAAATGATTTGCGTTCCAAACAAACAGCTAAAAATACTTCAACCAGAGAGAGAGAGAGAGAGAGAGAGAGAGAGAGAGAGCACACTACCCAGCAAATTTATGGCGGCGTAAACTGTATACACCAAAGAATATTGTTATTACGAAACGTTTACGTGAGTGTAGGAGTGAAAATAAGACGGTGTGCTGTGCCTTGCCAAATATCCGTAACAGGAGAGAGGAAAACACGCCCCGAGAAACTCACACGAGAAACCTTTCAATAATACAATTGGACAGGGAAGAAAATACATAGGAAATGGAATGAGAAATTGACTGTATGAATAACTATTGATGAAAGGCGAGTGACGTAAAGGAAAGGAAAGAGAGATAAACGAGATAAGAAAGGAGAATGACAAGAGTGGGAGAGAGAGAGAGAGAGAGAGAGAGAGAGAGAGAGAGAGAGAGAGAGAGAGAGAGACGAGACTAGGAGAAAATATATATAAAAAAAGACGAAAAGGAAGAGGAAGATAACGACCAAAAAAAAAAAAGGAAAAAGAAAAGGAAGAAAAGAATAACCATAAAAGAGAGAGAGAGAGAGAGAGAGAGAGAGAGAGAGAGAGAGAGAGAGAGAGAGAGAGAGAGAGAGGCATCGTAAAGAGTGGAGAAATTAGGATATGACTTATTATAGTTAAAGACAGGCAAATACATAGCAGATATTTATGTACAGTGGAGCACATACAGCAGAAAATTGCTTAGATTGGAGTATATTCAGCGGAAAATTGGCGTGAATAGTGTTAGAGTGGATAAAAGTAACTTGCAATTCCAGCTCTGGGGTGAAAAAAAAAACTCATTTATTTCTTGTATTTTTGTTGTTTGTACTGATATCTGTACTAATTTAGTGTTTTATTTTTCTCTTTTTTGCTCGTTTTATCCCTATTATCATTTTATCTTTGGTTTAATCTATGTGTCTAAGTACATTTGTAACATTTTTCAAGCTTCCTAACCTAACCTAACCTAAATTAACTCTACCCTTTCTCTCTCTCTCTCTCTCTCTCTCTCTCTCTCTCTCTCTCTCTCTCTCTCTCTCTCTCTCTCTCTCTCAAAGGCTCCATACCTCCCATGGGGTCCTCCATTTTCAACTTATTCCTATTATTATTATCTTATCTTTGGTTTATTTAATACACTTTCCAGTTTGAATCACTTTTCCACTGTTATTTCTCATCTCAGTCTTTCCTATTTCTTTTTTGGTATATTTCAAGTCACTATCTACCATTCGTGTTTGTCTTTTCTTTTATCTTACTTTTCAACTTTCCCTGATTTATTTTGTCAATCAGTGAACTGCGGCTCCACGTCACACTGCTGCTCCACACTCTTGTAATAGATTAACCCTAGTAATCTCAAACACGCGTCGGTATTCTTGAGGGAGAGACGGAAATATTGCTACACAGATACATAAACTACCCTTATCTCACCTTGTTCCCTTGGTATCTTTCCACTCAGGTGACAGACAGGTAGATAGACAGACAGATAGATAGACAGACAGACACATAGGTAGATAGACAGGCGGGCAGACAGACAGATAAGCAGACAGGGAAACAGACTGACAGAAAGACAGAAAGATAGACAGACAGACAGACAGAAAAATAGACAGACAGACAGACAGGCAGATAGACAGACAGACAGGCAGGCAGGCAGATAGACAGACAGACAGACAGACAGACTGACAGATAGGTAGACATACAGATAAGCAGACAAGGAAAAAGACAGACAGAAAGACAGAACGACAGACAGACAGACAGACAGGCAGGCAGGCAGATAGACAGACAGACAGACAGACAGATAGGCAAAGAGGCAGGTGGAGGGAAATGGATATGAAGAGAAGTATCACGTAACACGAACTACAGACTAATATGGAGAAAAAATGTACCGTTCTGAAAACTAAACTTGAAACCAGATACCACAGAGAGAGAGAGAGAGAGAGAGAGAGAGAGAGAGAGAGGGCAAGAGGTCCCAGCCGAGGGAGCGAGGGTCGTGTTTCTTCCCTCTGACACACTCTCCCTCACCGTCCTTGGGAGCAGCGACGAAGACCTGCCATCCCTTGAGATCTGCAAAGGGCCAAAGAGAGAGAGAGAGAGAGAGAAGTGCAGTTTAGCAGTGATGGTGGCAGTGGTAGTAGTAGTTTTGGGTTGTTGTTGTTTTTGTTGTTTACGTTAGGCAGACTGACCAGTGGGTACAAAACTAAAAAATAGTAAAAAATATTGAATATACGTTCCAATCCCTGAAGTAGTAGTGGAAGTATTAGTAATAGTAGTAGTAGTAGTAGTAGTAGTAGTAGTCAACAGTAAATTCTCTCTCTCTCTCTCTCTCTCTCTCTCTCTCTCTCTCTCTCTCTCTCTCTCTCTCCCCCCCTGGTTTACTAAGTATTCCTTATTAACGAAAGACAAAAACACACATGAATGATAAACACGTTAGCAATTATACTGCAAAGACAAAATTATCAGAAATGCTTTGGGATTATTCATACTCTGAGATCTTCACCTTTACAATTCATATCGTATTACTATCGCTTATCTTACTGTTCACCCTTTGAGTTCTTATTTCTTCACTGTGTAACTAAGACATTCAAAAAGAAACTCATACGTGAAGGAAAAAACATCCATAGAGTTTCAAATCGCTGTATCGGAAAGAAATACTGGGGAAAAAAACGCGCCGAAGGTAAAACCAACTTCCACAATCGGTTTAGATTTAGGCAGTAATCCGATCCCGCCTCGTGAAAGCGTTGAGTCGCGGCTTTTGCCAGACTGTTCAGTGTTAGCAGGTCTTTTGTGTCTAATTCTTCCAAGCGCTTCATTAATTTACATAATGCAACTATTTCTCTTCTCTTCTCTCTCTCTCTCTCTCTCTCTCTCTCTCTCTCTCTCTCTCTCTCTCTCTCTCTCTCTCTCTCTCTCTCTCTCTCTCTCTCTCTCTCTCTCTCTCTCTCTCATTATCTGTAAAGCGACATAAATTTATTGAGGAAAATTAACAAAGACAAGATTTCTTCAACTATTCGATCTTAACAGTAGTGTCCTTGAAATCATATTTACAACCCCCGCCAGACTCAATTGTTGATTCAAAATAGGCGCTCTAACAATCAGCAGAGTTAATCTTTCCTCATAAGTTCAGTGTTCATTATTTCTTATATTGATGTTCTTTATTATATGTTGGCAGTTTCTCGCCTTTCAATCTTTCCGGTAACTTCTCTTTTCCAACTGTAGCACCGTCACGTTTTCTGTTCATGAGTCGGCAGGTTGATGTCCTTTAATGTTTTCGAACAGTTCGTTTTTTCAACTGCGTATATCGTCATCTCTCTTCGCTTAGGCTAGGTCAAGTTAGTTTAAGTCAAGCTAGACTGAGTAAGGTTTTCCAACTATAGCATCATTCACGTTGGTGTCGCTGTATGTGTCCACTGACCGCGGTGTGATGGTGGGTGCCTAGGGCAGGAAGAGTGGCCGTGACCGTGACGCGAGTTTCCTGGGCACTGAATAATCTCGCAGAGTGAAGAGAAGAGCCTGGGCCGCCCCGCTCTGGTCCAGCCGGCGGCGAGGCAGACGCGCCCAACGAAAGCTTCATCACCTTTACCACCCAGTAATAGATTGATTATTAATTCAGCACCGCCTTACCTGCCGGCCAGTGCTGCAGCCTCGCCCCTCGCCTCTGGGACGTCACCCTCACGCTCCCCTCCCGCCCCCCTTCCATCCCACTCCCGTGTGTCATGGGTTGCGCTTTTCCGAGGCAGCATCTGTGTGGGTTTAATTTCTCATTTCTGCGCTGCCGCTCCTGGGGATCGCGAGATGGTTTTTCGAGAATACACTAAGATGGGTTATCAGACTTTTTGAGAAGGAAGAAATGGATGAAGTAATGTTGGTCTGTAAGTTATGCGATGCCTGAAGGAGCAGCGTCACAGCGTCACTACAACCTCGGCAGTGCACAAAACCCCCGGACTTGCTGTTGATTTACACGATCGTGAGGGAAAGTCAGGAGAACAAAATATCCCGTCACGTCCACACGTCAGCAGAGCCAAAAATACCTTCGAACCAAATTAATGTTGAAATATATGTAATGCTACGCCGGTGGAAGGCTGCTGGCCGTGATATTGTATGCAGGGCGCGGGAGGGTGAGCGTGAAGGCAACAGACAGCAGGTTTGCCCAACTTTATCTGGCTTACACTCTCGCTGGGAATGTCAGGCACCACTGTTGGGTTGTCTCCCTTCCTGCTCTGTAGCGCAAGCTGGTGCCGCCACAGCCACCAGCCAGCGCCGCGACCTTACCGCGGGACTGTCACTCCTGTGTAATTACGGATGGTCAGCGGAGGAAATGTCAACTTCTAATTTCTTCCCCCCTCTGTAGCCTTTGTTAGTGTACCGTGAGCATTACCTATTGGTGTGATCACAAGTAACCTTCACTCCTCTCAAAATTAGAGACCAGATTAAAATAACTCATTCATCTGCCGTTCATCCCTCGTCCCTCCATCATCTCACCCTAGAAAAATACCCGCCCGTGTTATTCAGTGGGGAAGAAAATGTCACGCGTCCAGGTGTCGGCCCCGACAGGTGAGGCTGCCCGCAGGGGCGCCCTGACCCTCGGGAAGCTGGTCTGTCCTCCTCCTCCTCCTCCTCCTCCTCCTCCTCCTCCTCCTCCTCCTTCTCCTTTTTCCTCTTCAGCACATCTTCCTCTCCAGCACATCGAACGCCTCCTCAGTCTTTCCTGACTATTTTTGTCGTCGCTCCTCGGTGCGGCGACGAAGTCTCGAAGGGAGAAGCTGGGCTGCCCTACCTCTGCCTCACCCCGCCCCGCCCCGCCCCGCCCCGCCCTGGTTACGCAGGCTCTGGGAATGAATTATTCACTGAAATCTGTCGACACCAAATGTCACGAACCAGGGAAGTCTCGTGCTCGTGGGAAAAATAAATCCCCAGTCAAGTGAGCGAGGTGCGGCGAGCAGCAGTGTTTGGCCCGCCTAATAAGCCTTACTGACGCGCCGCGCCGCCACCCGCTGATCAACCTTTGCTCTTTTTTCAAAATGTCAGAGGATCCTACCTGCGCCGCCATCTTGGAACGGAAGTGACGTGGCCTGTGACGTCACGTGAATATTTCAGTGGTTAACCTCGCCACCCGCGGCGGGGCGGCGGTGCCTCTGGTCGCCAGCTTAGTGTGTGAGAGGCGGCGGGACGATGCAGAACTACCTCATTGCTGTTTTACCGTAACGTTCAAAGTGCAAAGATTTACCAGAGATACAAATATTTTCCTCCATTGTTACGAGTGACGTGTTGTGAGATGCTGGTGGGGCGAGAGGCCCACGCTACCTGTGAGTTTGTGTTAGAAAATGAAGTGACGGTCGCGGCCATCCAGGTGTTGAAGGAATGAGTATTTGACGCCGCCACTCTTCCGCTGTGCAGGTGAGTACTGAGTGCCAGCCGAGTGTTGCCGCACCCTCTGCCTCCACTGTGACCTTTGACCGCGATGCCCGGCGGGATGGGAAGCTTGAAAGAAAATAATTCCTGGCTTATGCCCAAAGCGGCGCGAAGCTGAAGATTGGCCGCGTCTCGGTGCTCCCCACTGCGTCTGGCTTGAGCCGCAGCCTCCCTTGCTGCTGATGCCGCGCCGCACTCTTTCACCAGATTTTACCCTGACGGTTGTTCACAATTACTCTTGACTTTTAGTACTGAAGGTAGATTTTCAGTTTTTGACAAATACCACAGATTATTATATGGAAAACTTGGTAATGGTTTCAGCTTCGTGGACTTGGAGCTACAATGAGACTGTTTTGAGTTTAGTGCAGTATTACAAGAAAGTAAGAAGTAGTCACCAATTCTGCGGACGGGAGTCAAGATTCCTGCACCGATGCGGTTCAAAGCAATGATCCTCAAGCCGTGCTACTCGCGCCACTGGAAACAATGCCAACAAGACAATCCTTTCAGCAGGAGTAGCGCCTGAACATGCCTCCTGCAGTAACTTCGTATCTGCTCTTCCTTCCCTTCCTTGGTCGGGAGGGTGGAGACGCGAGGCACACACTGAGAAGACCCTCACATTGGTTACAGCTGATTCTTCACATTGGATAACGAAAATTTTGACACTAACAACTAAAATATCATATGAGTAATTCTTAGGAGACATAAGTGTCCAATATTTAAAGAGAACAAGTACACGAAGACAATGGAATCAGGTCTACTATGGCGAACTATAGCAAACTGTCATGTGAGTAATTCGTCAGAAACAGTATTCAAGATAAGAAGTACACGAAAACAATACTAAAGTTCCAACTCAAACAAAGGAGAGCAAACTATCATACGGCCGTAAGCATCCAATATTTAGGAGAACCAGAACACGAAGACAATATTCACAGCTCCAACTCAAGGGAACAAAAGGGAATTCCGTCTAGTCATATCTGTGTCCTCGTTTCTGTGTCCTGGTTCAAGGGTCCGCTGTGCCCGCCGTCCAGCGCCCCGTCAGCACAATGCACCCGCCGAGCAGCAATCAGGGGCAGCCTTGAAAACTTATGCCTCGTAAACTCTCCGAAACGAGAGGTCGATACACCGCCCTCACTGTAACCCGACCGGAGATTCTGCCAATTTTCCAGCTTCGGCAAACTTCCAGGTCTCTCCCTCGCCCCGCCTGCCTCTCCTGCGCTGCTTCTCCTCCACTCACTCATCTCACTCACCCTAACCATTCCCAATACTAGAATCCACGTATCTACTAAGTGTGGTTTGATTGCAAGCTCGGATGTGGGCATGAGTGTGAAATATTCCACCCACCAACTCACACCATTCATTTCATCCACCAAATGAAGAGAGTTATTTTTGCTGCTAGAATTACCTTCATTTTCTTGCACCTCCCGATAGTTGCGCCTGTCTGGGCATGACTGCAAGCGTGAGTGTGAGCCTGAGTGTGAAATATGAAACTCCCTCAGCTTGCGTCAAAGTTCACGCGCCCACTCGTCTGCCCACGCACCGCCCACGTCTGCGCTGTCCCCGGTGACCCGTTGGGAAAAGGAAAAAAAAAATGTTCCGTCAGGAGTAACTCTGCATTGAAGCTACAGAACTTTCCTTTAAGATATAAGGAAGCAAGCAATATCTTCCTTTATCCTCTGCTCTTACTGTATCACGGAAACGTACAGTGCAAGTGAATGAGACGGGAAATATTTTGGACGAATTAGCAAGTAGCTTTTGTGGGAATTGTCGAATTTAAATGTACTATAGTGAATAAAAGAAAAAAGTTAATCAAGTTGTAGTGAATTTCCAAAAAAGAAAAGATATGTTACCTGAATTTAGCTGCTGATGTTACTTCTACTACTATTACTACTACTGCTACTGCTACTGCTACCACCACTTACTATTACTACTACTAATAATAATAATAATAATAATGATAATAATAATAATACTTCTACCACGACTACTACTACTACTTCTACGAGGCTTTACATACATCCAGTCAACCCAATCGTCAAGTGAAAGAAATATGAACGTTCTGTTTATGTAAATATTCTTTGAGCTCAAGAACTTCCCCTCAGATCAAAAGTGTGAGTGACAGACGACACCAGACAAATTCACCCTCATAGAATTTGACGCGAGACGAAAATTATGATCAGCAAAAAACAAGAATCGAGAAGAGAATTACAGCGAAAATTCGACTCTAGCTTGAAATTATTGCCAAAGTATCCAGACTAAATATAGACAGGAAAAAAAACATTCTAGGCCAAATTATCAACCGAAAAACTTCAATTTCAGACCAAACCAGCAACGGGAAACTTTTGATTGCAGCCCAGAAGTGAAATCAGAGAACTTGACTTTAAACCAGTCAAAATCAAATAACTCGATGTTTGACCAGAATTAGAACTGAAAATTCGGAAAAAAAAAATTAACCTAAAACGTACAGACCAGAATCAAAACTGGCAAAAATAGATAAATATAACAAAATCACCTTCGATGTACAGGAAGGGAAAAAAAAATAATCACACAAAACAAAAATAAACACCAATTATAATTCCAGCATTTTACGAAGAAGAAAAAGGAAGCATAATAATAATAATGTAATACAACCTGCCACTAATGTTCAACAATGATTGATTAATACCACATGCCACTAATACCTAGCAATGACAATAATACCACATGCCACTAATACCTAGCAATGACAGTAATACCACATGCCACTAATATACCCAAAAATGATAGTTTAATACACATGCCACTAATACCCAAAAATTACAGTAATACCATACGCCACTAACACCCGACATATACTAGGATAGGAAAGGAAGGACGAACTGATAATACATGACGTGATAACCGAATAAGAAGGAAGGGAAGATTGATAACATACGAGGAAATACCAGAATAGAAAAAAGAGAGGAGGAGGAGGAGGAGGGGTAACAAATGCGGACATGGGGAGGTTATTACAAATGTTCTCATCGGCAGCACGTCACCGGCACGTCATGTTAGCAAGCGTTTCTTACCGCGATGATAATTAATCCAAGCATTTAGAACCAGTCGACCGCACACACACACACACACACACACACACACACACACACGTTAAGGTTCACTATTTAGTTTATTTAGTCTTCGTTTGTTTAGCTTTATCATCACTCAAACATTTTCTTTTTTTCCTTTTCTGCACAAGCCATAAACAAAAACTGATTTCGAGCGAGTGAAATCAAGACTGAAATCTGAGTCACTAGTTTAGAAATCACGCTTCATTTACTTGTCTTTCCTCCTCTCTTGACTCTCTTCCTGCCTTCTTTCTCCTTTCTCTTTTACTTTTCCACCTCTTCGCAGTTCCCTTTGTTAGTTCGTCGTCTCTTTTCGTCGTTTTCTCGTTTCTCTCGTTCTCTTTCTCTTTTTTTCCCTATTCTTCCGACCTCTTAATTTTTTTTTTTTTTTTTTATTGATTCACTTTTTTTTCTCATATTTTTTTCTTCCTTCTTTGCCTTCTTTCTCATTTCTCTCTCTTCTTTTGTTGTTTATTCTCCTTTGTATTTAGTTTATTCATGTTTGTATATCTTTTAATCTCTCTCTCTCTCTCTCTCTCTCTCTCTCTCTCTCTCTCTCTCTCTCTCTCTCTCTCTCTCTCTCTCTCTCTCTCTCTCTCTCTCTCTCTCTCTCTCTCTGTTATCTTTCCCTTTTCCTATTTTCTCATTTACTTTCTTCCTCCTTCTCTAATCTTATCATCTATTCTCACTTATTTTCTCACTTTCTGATCTGGTTTCTCGTCTTTTCAAACCTATTTTCTTTTCGCCTCTCTAAGTTGCTGTCTTTCTCTCTTTCGTGTTTTCTCATTTATCGTTCGTTCTCATTTTATTCCTCCTTTCCTGATCTGGCTCCTCGTCTTTTCCAATCTGCTTTCTTTCATCCCTCGCACTTCCTTTCGTCCTCGGCTAGCCTGAACCCTCTCTCTGCTTCCACCACTGGGAGTCTCTCGGTCTCCTGTTTATCGTTTCCCTCTCAATCATTCCATTACCTCCACTGTTTCTTCAAGAGGACGTGACGCACCTTCGCAGTCTTCAGTGTCTTTTTTTTTTTTTTTTTTTTTTTTTTTTTTTTTTACTTTTCTCTACTTGTACATAAGTAGCGAAGGAGAAAGAGAGAGAACTATGGGCCAATGGGGTCAAATGGATGGACTTTGAAGGGTTTTTGTTTCCAACGGGAGTTAGAAAGTGTGTTTTGGCGTCGCTGAAGGCTGAGTGGCTTTGAAGGAGGGAGTGGAGAGGCCCCTGGAAGCTTGACTGATTGAAGTTTTAATGGTTGGTTCCGTAGATCTTTTTGTGACTTTTGGTTTCTTTATGGCGCGGAGGTTAGCGTTGAATGTGATTCTGAACTATTGCCTTTATTGTTTTGGTTGGCGAGCGTCACCAGTGTATCGTGATAAACTGTGGAGCGTTATTAGTATAGAAATACTGAGTCAACATGAACGGGTTTAAATATAATCCCTTCTCCAGTCTGCACTGTTATTAATGTGGAAATACTGCTCTATCAGCATTTGTAGTCCTAGATATAGTTCTTTAACCAATCTAGACTTATCAGTGTTGAAATTCTGCCCTATCAACACGTGCTGTCCAAGATACACTGTCACTATTGGATTTCTGTACCGGAGATGTAGAGGACGAATAAAAGAAATCTTCCATTCTGTTTAGTTGAATATAGGAGGCTTGCTTTATAATGTTAGTCTGTAGCAGTCTAGAATTACAATGATCGACAGTTGGCTTCCTCAGTCTTCACCACTCATCTCTGTAGGCCTGACCATCTTTTCCAAGCCACCCCGGTATAATTTATCAAATTTCTAATACTGTTTGGCTGCTTTGCCTTTCACCATCGCTGGATTGTTGTTACGTTACTCCATTTGTCCATGTGTTATCTCTTCTGGGTATGTGTCTTGTCCATTTCCACGTATCATTATTTCTTAAAGGACACAGACAGAACAAGGACATTTCATCCACCACCATAAGGAGAGAGTAACCAAGTGGCAATATTAGTTCTCTCAAAGCTTAAAGTGTTAATCTGAGACTACTAACCCTTATATCATCATCCTAAGCAGTGTTTTTCTTTGGCCAGTATTCTTAAACGATTCTCTCACTACGACTATTTCCACAGGCCACAGAAGTGATTAGCCATATTCTCAAGAGCGTTTCTCCTGTCAATAATGTAGAAATCTTCATAATTTGTCACTGGAACCGCAAAAACGCCCTTGAAAACCCATATAACTTCAACTGGAATCTTTCCAAAACAGCTGGGATGCAAGCAGAGGTGTTTTAGAATATAGTCCATAAATTTGGGGCCGCTGTGGTACAGTGGAACCATGCGTGCTTTGGGGTCCGAGGGGTCTCCAAGCGCGCGGGTTCGAATCCTGTCCACGGTCCGAGTGTAGGTTGGGCTTCCTCACTCGGGGCAACGGTTTCCTAGTGGAAGGGCTTTCAAAAAGGGGGGGTACCCAAAAAATATCCCCTTTAGCCCATAAATTCCCGTGAAAAACACATGGTATAGATAGAAAATATATATAATGAATAGATAAAAATAAAACAGACACTAACGCACTGAAGAGATGAAGAGTTGAAAAAAAAAGCAACTTGAAATCCTTATAAAAGTCTGAAGTGTCGATCTGAGGTGACTGACCCTTACATCACCAAACAAAGGCTCGGTTTTTTGCGTCTGCGTTGTGACTCCTGCTTGCACCGCGGCGGGGGACACGTGGCTTTGAAAAGGGAGAGTAAATAGGGGACCAATGCGTGAATTTGCGGTGATTTGTTGAGTACAGAGTAGCGAGGGTGAAGCGAGGCGTGGGCTGGCGTGGCTGTGGCGGTGGTGGTGGTGGTGGTGATGGTGGTGGTGCCTCAACAATTCATCACCCCGGGGGCTTGAAGCTGCTAGGACTGTCCACGATGCCTCGCCTCCTCTCCTCTTCACCGCCTTGCTACCACCTACATGCAACTTCATCACAGGCCTCATCACAGCCATTATCATTGTTTGCCATCATTGTTATCATCATCGGGGGCTTCTTGTCATTGTTATTAGTTTTTTTGTCATTGTTTTGTCACTATCATCATCTATTATCATTATCATTGTGTTTTTATCATTGGTGTCGTTATTCTTATCATCATTATTGTTTTCTGTCATTGTTGTTATCGCTGTTATCATTATCGTTGTGTCTTTTATTATTGGTTTTGTCACTATTAATATTATCATTGTTTTCTTTCTTTGGTTTACATTTCTGTTGAAGAAGAAGAAGAGGAGGAGGAGGAGGAGGAGGAGGAGGAGGAGGAGGAGGAGGAGAAAGAAGAGGAGGAGGAAAGTTTATCATTATTACTTTTCTTCATTGGCTTCAGGTAATCTTCATTTTAACAAATCTATTGCTTTCTTTTTACTCTTGGATTCATTATCTTTATCACCATCGTCATCACTTTCAAGCATTATCATCATCATTATCACCATCACCATTACTAATTGTTGTTTTCAGTCTACCACTTCACTATCATCACCACTACCAATACCATCTCCACCAACATCATTATCATTATCTTCATCACCATTATCATCGTCATCATCATCACCATCATCATATTCACTGTCAACCACCGCCACCACCACGATCACCATCTTGATCACTACCACCACCACCACCACCATCATTCTTCTAATCATCACCACTCTCTCCACTACTATTGGACAACTGCAATTCACCACTCCTTTGTATTAACTCAACCATTCCTGCTGTTTAACTATTTCAATTCGCCAGCTTTCTGATCTCTTCTCATTCTCTCTCTCTCTCTCTCTCTCTCTCTCTCTCTCTCTCTCTCTCTCTCTCTCTCTCTCTCTCTCTCTGACACGTTTAAATTTGTAGTCTAGGCGTTTTGTTCCCTCGTAAGGAATATTTCAAAGGCCACAAGAATGGTTAGTCGTGTTTTCATGATCATTTTTCAGTTGGTAATGTAGAATCATCGTTAATCCTTTCAGTACCCTGCCGCGTTTTCATATTCATTTTGGTTACTATTTGGCGATTTTATACAGCTTGAGAATCTTATACGAGGATTGAAATAGTAAATACTCTGTCCATTAATCTTCTGACCTTCATAGACCCTTCCTAGTGCAGGTAAAATCGTCTAATCATATCCCCAAAAAATTATGGAAAAAAATGCATCTCAGTATTGAAGGGGGTTAAAGTGTTACCAGGATCATATATATACCTTTGAAAATCTCATCAAAATGAATTACAACCAGTTAAGACATTCGAGATTACATTTTATCTTATTTATAGTTAAATTTATTTCATTGATCATCGTAATCATCGTCAACTCCTTCGGTACCATGACACATTTTCATTTTCATTTTAGTTACTATTACTTCACGATTTTTTTACAGCTTCAGAAACTTATGTGGGGATTAAAATAGTGAAGACTTTGACCTTTAATCTTCTGACCTCCGTATACCCTTCCTAATGTACTAAAATCTTATAATAACACCAAGAATTCATGACAAATGCGTTCCAGTGCTGAAGAGGTTAAACTGCTACTAGAATCATACAAACTCCTTACTAGTACAGCCTATTTGAATAATTGATGTTTCTTTCATACACTCTGATTAATAGTGATGACTTGTATCCCTGTTAAACTATTATCAAACTCTTATAGGTACATATAACACACTATTGAACGCGTCAGTAGCATCCATCACAGCCTGGCCAAGTAGCGGAGATATAACGCTGACTGAATTCCTATGTGAGAATTCAGACCTTCGTTTTGAATCTCCCGAGGAATTCTCTCATCTCGAATGCAGACAAGAGAAGGAAAAGAAAAAAAAAGAAATGAGACACAGAATCTTGCAGCACTGGAAGGCACATAAATACTCGTAAATATGGAATCGAGTTATAGCACCGGGAATGAGATTTGGCCGGCGGAAGTTTGGGGCGGCCGAGGGGAGAGAAGTCGTGCTCTCTCTCTTTCCTTCCCTCCCTCTCAGCCAGCGGCCATGTTGGAGCTGCCTTTCCTCTCTCCATTCTTCATTCCTTCCACCAGCAATTTCCTCCACAAAAAACGCATTTTTTTATCTTCTTCATATTGTTACATTGTATCTCGTGTGCTTTTCGTTAGTACATTACTGAGAGGCAGTCGTTAGTATAGTGATTTTTGTTTACTTCCTTATTTTCTCTGGTTGCAGTGTTATCAACGGAGTGCATTTCTAAGCGTCGTGATATCAGTATTTTATTGTATTTAGTGTGCCAGTTTTCTGTTTTACACTTATTTTTAGTACCTATTTATTGCCAAAAAGTAGCCTTCGTACCCTTGAGAAGACAGAATGAGCCGTCTATTCTTTTATTTTGTGTGTCTGTGCAAACGTTCCGATATTCTGATTAACAAAGGACAATCTCAGCCAAAAGGACCATGTTTTGAAACACTTGTGTGCGACATTCCCCTTTGTGACATGTCTTTTGAAGGTGTTGTAGTATGGTTCTAGTTTCGGATCGGCAAAAATTCCTATATTACTAAGAGAATAAACACCATTGGTAATCGGAATAATTTCTTGTAGCCAAAGAGTGGTTTCGAGACATGTACCCTTTTTGTCGGGGGAGGAGGGGAGGGTTAACTCTCTCGGACCTGCAAGGGGACTGGCAACTAACTGGACTTTTTTTATGTTTTATATTGCCCTTGACCACTTTTCCCCTCGTGCATAAAAAAAAAAAAAAAATCTCCGCCCACTAGAAATCTGCGTCAGCCTTCCACCACACCGCTACACCACCATCAAACATCACAATCGCCGCTGTTGCCGCCGTGGTGTGGTGTGGGAAAGCGTCCGTCCACCACAGCGAACGTTAATATTTGGACCTGACAACATTTACCCAAATCAGAAGACTCGCGTAATGCATTAACTGTTATGTTTGTTATCCTGCCTCGCGCCTGTCACCGGCCAGACAAAATTCCTGGTAGGGTAAGCACGGCGGCTGGAACAGTGGTGGTGGTGGTGGTGGGCTGTGTGTTTGGTGAGTGGTGTTGTGGTCAGTTTGTGGTGGTGGTGGTGGTGGTGGTGGTGGTGTGTTTGGTGGTGGTGGTGGTGGTGTGGTTGGTAAGTGGTGTTGTGGTGGTGTGTGGTGGTGGTGGTGTGTGTGGTCAGTGGTGTAGTGGTGGTGGTGGTGGTGGTGGTGTGTTTGGTAAGTGGTGTTGTGGTCAGTTTGTGGTGGTGGTGGTGGTGGTGGTGGTGGTGTGTTTGGTGAGTGGTGTTGTGATCAGTGTGTGGTGGTGGTGGTGGTGGGTTTGGTGAGTGGTGTTGTGGTCAGTTTGTGGTGGTGGTGGTGGTGGTGGTGTGTTTGGTGAGTGGTGTTGTGATCAGTTTGTAGTGGTGGTGGTGGTGGTGGTGGTCATCGCTGCCTCTGATGCTACAAACACTCACTGGTTTTGTGTCTATTTCATTTTCCATTTGAATTCATGAACGAAGGTATTCATTTTTTTTTTTACTTGGAAAATTGTATACTTCCTCAGTTCAGTTATCGTGACTTTTCGTTATAAGGAATGATATTGATGCTCTGACATGACTTGATTGACCGGAAAAATTGAATCATGAGTTTTGTTTCAGTTTCCCTTCAAATCACGTTCACAAAAAAAAAAAAAAAAATGCGTAACTTCTAATATTAGTTACATTTATCACGTGACTTTTCGTTAGAAGGAATGAAAGTGACGCTCTGACATGACTTGATTGACCGGAAAAATTGAATCATGAGTTTTGTTTCAGTTTTCTTTCAAATCACGTTGACAAAAAAAAAAATGCTTAACATATATTAGTTACATTAATCTTACCAAAATAAAAAGAAAACGAAAATTGATAATAAAAAGGAATTCAATAACGTTCTCCTTTTTTATTTGAACCGATAAAGAAAGTCTAGCATTATTTTATATAGACTTTTACTTAAATCGCTGAACAAAAGAGCAAATGATGATATAAAAGAGACCATTTCCCCCTCGTTCAATAAAAGTGATTATTTGACATCCGGAAATTTATTGGCAATTTTATGTGTCTTAATGGACTAGAATATGTAACAATGAATAATATTTCTTTCCTATTCAAATTAATCGATTTCACATTGTTATATTCTAACGTAAAAGTTATTATTTTTTTAGTAAACAAGATTATTTAAATGAAAGAAAATTTTATTGACGTTCTGATGTGACTTAGGATATTTAACAATTTAATTTCTCTCTCTCTCTCTCTCTCTCTCTCTCTCTCTCTCTCTCTCTCTCTCTCTCTCTCTCTCTCTCTCTCTCTCTCTCTCTCTCTCTCTCTCTCTCTCGTTAAATGAAATTAAAATTTTTCGTATTCTTTCATTCTTATTTTCCTTCTTTTTTTTCTGTTTCTCCTCCTTCGCAGTAAACAACACAAGGAAAGTAAAAAGTTGAAGGAAAAGAATGTGCACTGTCTCTAAAACTTTCCCTTCTTCAGACAATATTCACCCAAAAGATTACTGGTTTCCAGTGTTATTCAGAGGCAGTAATTGTTTCTCGTAACTGTAGGTGAGGTCAACATTGTCTGTTCGTTTGTCTGTATGCTCGCAAATAATGCTAGTTCGGAGGTTTTCATTTGCTGAGAGAGAGAGAGAGAGAGAGAGAGAGAGAGAGAATGTGCGGGGGAGGGTACGTCATAAGAAAATTCTTTTATATTGGTTGAACTTTGCTGTTTAAATATGAATGGCAATAACATAATATTTTAGTACTTACGTGTGTGTGTGTGTGTGTGTGTGTGTGTGTGTTAGCTGGCAGTGACCGAATGCTACAAAATCGACAGATAAATAGACATGGCGCTAAATTAGTTAATAAGTCAAACAAACAGCTACGTATACTGTTTGTGGCTCCTTTTCAGCAAATATGGATACACATTTTTACAACACACGACACTGACCGTGATGATGATAATACTACGAGCCACTGTTTTGCTTCGTGTACTTAGAATGGTATGCTGTCCTTCCTGTGGTATTCTGATTAACCTCTCTTTTATTCTACCCAGGTTCTCAAAGCTCACGAGGCTATTCTCTTGTTACCACTATTTTCAAAGGCTAAAAAGATGAATCGTCAAGTTTTCCTGTTGCTTTTCCTTTGACAATTATGTGTAAGCCTGATTATTTCCCCGCAGATTCTATTATTTTCGTACATTCTTCCGACTTTTAAATTTCCAGGTTCTGTGTTTGTGAAATATGTGAATAGATAACTGATGGCTTTCTACAGCTATCCATGCTTTTATTTATGTTCTTATAAGTCTTTTTTTTAGGAAGGTGTTAATGAAGATATTTTATTAACAGGTCGTGCATTTGTGAGACATGTAGGGATGTTTTGTATACAGTTCTGATGTCTTATTGCAGTTTCCTTGCTTTCTTACGAGTCTCTTTTTTTTTCTAGCAAGGTGTTAATGAAGTTACCTTTCTTTCTAAACAGGTCGTGCATTTGTGAGATATGTACGGATGTTTTGTACACAGATTTGATGTCTTCTTGCATTTTCCTTGTTTTCTTTATATTAATACGGGTCTCTTTTTAGCAAGGCGTTAATGAAGGTGTTTTTGACTTTCAGGTTGTGCGTTTGTGAAATACGGCTCCCACACCGAGGCTCAGGCGGCCATCAACACACTTCACGGCAGTCAGACAATGCCGGTAAGTCACACTGTAAGTCACTAACGCCGCCTTTTTATAGTGTTTGTGAGTAGCACTGTAATCCAGTTCCTACAGTGCATTTTGAGTGTGTGTTGGTGTGGTGTCCTGTGGTGTCTTGTGGTGTGATGTGGTGTTGTTTGGTGTTCGTGGTGTTAAATGTAAAGAGACAAGTAGATAGAGAGATAGACAGACACTTGTGTACAGACAATGTAGAAACAGGGTCTTAAGAGTGACTGACTGACTGACGGGCTGATTGACTGACCACAACTTACATACACACGGAGATAGACAGTGGCGTTCCAAAGTTCGCCAAGCAAAAAATTGTATGAGGCTTTTAGTGACAAGTTAGAGGTAGGTAGGGGAGCGGCGAGTTTGACTCAGGGGGCCCCTTCAGGGTATTTTAGACAGTTAAATTCATGAAGTCTACACCTTGTCACAGCGCAGCTGTGTGCAGTGACTGATTGCGTCAAATCGGTTAGAACTCGCAAGGCCCTTGCTTTCTTGGGCAAGTTAGGGTTTGTCGGACTGTAAGAAGCGCCTCTGGAGATAGAGATAGAAACATACAAACAGAAACAGGACCTCCAGACTGACAAACAGTAGCAGGAACTTACACAGAAAAAAAATAAAGATGTAGAGACAGAGAAAAGCAGAAATTTGTAGATACAGAGGCAAAACAGAGACAAAACAGACTTACAAACAGCAGAAGCAGACACAGACAAGCAGAAACAGGAACGTGCAGAGACACAAAACAGAAACATGTACAGTCGAAATAAAAACTTAAAATAACAGAAACGTACAGACATGCATACAGACAGACAGACGGGAAAGCAGATGCAGAGGTCTTGTTAATCTTATTACTATTAATGTTTTACGAGTTTATCAATGCAGTCAGTCAGTCATGGAATTAGCGAAATGATTAGCATGTTAGAATTATTTTGCTCTCTTTGTCACTGTAGTGTGTGTGTGTGTGTGTGTGTGTGTGTGTGTGTGTGTGTGAAATAAGGCATGTTATTTATTTTTTTCCTCATAGCCTCGTAACCAATCTTGAGTCTGTCAGAGAGAGAGAGAGAGAGAATCCGTAAACCATATAACATTTAAGTTAAAAAAAAAAGTATACAAAAAAAAACAAGCAGGAAAGGAGTAAGGATAGAATGTAATAGAAACAAACACGTAAGAATGAAATGTATTTTAGCCTATTGTAGTTGGATGATTCAGTGACTCGAGACTCATTCGAACCAGTTGAAGATTCACAGAGTTTTGTGTGACGAATTTAGACAGAAAATATAGTCATCCGTTTTTATTTCATATGTAACTAATCATATATCAAGAAAGGACTAGTTGTTGTTATACATATTTGTTCCTTGCAGTGAAACCAATTTAGCAAGTTTTCGGTTAGATCTAGCGGATATGACAACTGGTAAGAAAAAAAGATTAATCAATAAATTCACAAGAGTAACTAGCTAAATTATTCCATGTCCAATCAAACAGGAATTTTTTAGAGCCTTACCAATGATTTAGAAGATTTTGTGTGTCAGTGTGGCAGATTTTGATAGTAGTAGTTGGCATCAGGGTTCACAACGTCACCGTGTGGTTGTCATCTCAACATGGCAGAGTTCCTTAAGTTCTTACTTTGCGTTATAAAGCGATTTCTGTATACCTCACCGTGGTTCTGGGAAGCTGACGATCCCCTGGTGTACTCGTGATGACCAGCCACGCTTTGATATTGAGAGGTTAGAGTCAATACAGGAACTACAGTCCTCTAATCTTCCAAACAGTCCATCTTGCTGAAGACTTGCTCGGCAGAGGAAACATGCATACGTAAAAGTAAAACAGTGTGGGATTTAGTATGTTGTGTTCACTTTTTTCAACTAGTCATCCCGTACACCTTTATTACTGGGGCACTAGGCTGTGTTGATTAAGTTTGGGTTATATAAGAGAAGAGGTTAGCTAGATAATTGCACATACATAAAATTATACTGTGTTGATAGAGTGTGGATCTTTATGAGATAGAAAGGCTAGTTGGATGTACATATACCTACATTAAAGAAGTAGAAAAAGACTTGGTAAATCCTTTGGTTAATGTTTATATCGTCCCTTTAGTAGGTAGCGCATGTCACGACTGCAGTGTGTGTGTGGTAGTATATACTGATTGATTCACTGTACTTCACGTCTATCAAGTTTTTTGGGAGGCGCGTTTGGCTATTACTGTCCCTAACTCATATTGATGCTTTTAAAACTCAACACGTTCAGCCAAAAACAGAGTTAGATGAGGTTTAAACTAGGTTAGGCTAGTTTACTTAATTACGTTAGCTTAGATCGTTTGTCTTTGTTTAGTTGGCCTGGAATATCAAAATAGACTAAATTTTGTATTTTAAAGAATCTAGAGACGAACGGCCACATTCGGCAAAGAAAGGACATCTTGTAAACATTTACCCATTATATACAGACCAAAGTAAAGAAAAAGTGAAATTTAATACAGAGAAGCTTGAGTTGCCTGGAGAGTGAGTGAGTTGTGCAAGGCCAAAGTAAAGGTAGTGGTAGTGTTGAAAGAGAGAGAGAGAGAGAGAGAGAGAGAGAGAGAGCTGCTTGAATTGTGGATGGGCGAAAAGGTGAAGCACAACACAGAGATGCTTGAATCACCTCGAGAGAATGAATGAGTGAGTTGTGCAAGGCCAAGGTGAAGGTAGCGGTCATATTATTTGAGAGAGAGAGAGAGAGGACTGAATTGTGCATAGGCAGTGGTCCTCTTCTCATGTCTTCCTTTGTCTTCCACTCTGCCTTCCACTAGAAAAAAATAGAGTGGATCTGAGGAACAGCCACAAATTTCCATGCCTGAAAAATTAACATAAGGAGGACAAACCTGAATAATTTATTAAGGTTATTACAGTATCAAAGAAAAAAAAAAGGATGTGACAATGGAGTGTAAGTAAAAAAAAAAATCCTAGGAAAAGATACAATTTTCCCCTAGGATTAACAAATAAGAGAGCAGATGAATAGATTAGGAGGTGACTGATTGATTGATTTAGTGTATAGCACTTTTACCACCCCATTAACACAGTGTGGGAGAAAAGATATGGAATTCACTGTAGAAAGCAGTGTAAGGAGATGATGAGCATGTGTATTCTCCATACTTATAATTCTTTCAGTCTTTCCTTTAGTTAATGTACATGCACTTCTTACCTCCATCAACTTCCCTAATTTATTCCACATTTTTTTCCCCTCTATTCAGCAAAAAAAGCTGAAATAAGTCCAGTAATCAAAGAATACAGTAAAAAAGGATAATCCAAAACTGTAAAGAAAAGTATTGAAACCTCCCACTGTATTTGTATATATAAAAGGACTGTTGGGTGTGTTAGAGTGTCTTTGATAGAAAATAGTACACAGAAAGGAAGGAATGATTATAAAGTCCAGTTACCAAAAGTACGCAATCGAAAGAATTGTCCAAAACTGCATAGGAAAGTATTGAAACCTCTCTCTGTATTTGTATTTGTATATATAAAAGGATTGTTGGGTGTTTTAGAGTGTCCTTGATAGAAAATAATACACAGAATGGAAGGAATGATTGTATATTTGTTATCCTAGAGCACTCTGCATCACTGGAATGGTTTGTGTTAGTAGAAGTTTTGTTGAAGTTTGATTTGCAGTTATTATTCACTTCTTTTTTCACTAATTCATTTATTTTTTTCTTGATGTGTGTGAATCATTAGTGGGCAGGTGTGTTGTGTGTGTTATGGGTGCAGGTGTCAATGTTTGGTGTTGCAGGTGTGGGGGTGTTGCATCAGGTGTGTGGCAGAGTGGAGAGAGTGAAGTGTGAAGCTTGTTTATTGTTATTTTGTGAATGTTTTGATAATATTGTGATTTTTTTTTATAGTATTGTGGAACCTCTTGAGCATTTAGTCTCTCTCTCTCTCTCTCTCTCTCTCTCTCTCTCTCTCTCTCTCTCTCTCTCTCTCTCTCTCTCTCTCTCTCTCTCTCTTTCATTTGTGGAATGTTTAATGGAAACTTATGTTACTTGTTGCTGTAAGTTGTGTGTGTGTGTGTGTAAATTTAGCATATTTAAGATTTGATGCCCTGCCTTGGTGCATTATTTAAACACTGGGAAATTAATCTAAGGGCAGGATAGACTGGCCATAAGAGGCTTTCATTGGGGATCAGACTTCTAGCAAGATACACGAGAAACTAAAGAAGAATCTAATACCTTTACTGAATGGGTCAAGATAATGACCAAGGCTTGAGTGTGTAGGATGGTAGGGAGGTTGATGAATTGAGTATATATTAGTTCAGTGTTAACATTGAAAACTGTCTTGTATGTATTTTGATTTGGAGAATTCTCATAACTTCTTTGAGGAAGGATTTTTATTTATTTATTTTATTTTATTCTATTTTTTTTCAATGCATAATAAGTAGAACAATTGAGTGTGAGTGTTAAGCTTGATGTAATGTACAGGGCCTGAGCTACACTTTTACACTGGGGTCCTCTCTCCATATTTATCCAGCTTTCCTTGCTTTGTCTAGTTTATACTGGGTATTGGTATATTTCTATGAGAGAATGCGTACTTTTATGCAATCCAGACATCTTCCCTTCCTCAGTTTCTTTTAATTTCTCTAGTGTAATCATAAATGTGTGTATGTGAAAGGCCAGATTGGTTGGGTGTTGATAGAGCCAAGTAACACTAGTGCAGAGAGACAGAGGCCAGTGGTCGTGGCAGCATGCAGCAAGCAGTGTTCCTCTCCACAGGGTGCATCTTCGAGTCTGGTGGTGAAGTTTGCAGACACGGAGAAAGAAAGGCAATTGCGACGCATGCAACAAATGGCTGGAAACATGGGTCTTCTAAACCCCTTTGTATTCAACCAGTTTGGCGCCTACGGGGCATATGCTCAAGTCAATGTGTCAGAGGTAAGTGGCAGGCCGTCCCGGGACTGGTGGAGGGTGTGGCCTGAGGTGGGCTTAGCTTTTTGTTTGTGTGTATGAAGACAAATCATAATGACAATCCATTACCATTTGCAAGTCAAAGATTTCTATGTCACGATCAATTGCAGTGTTTTAAAATTAGACATTTCATTAATTGTTGATGTAATGAAGCTTTTGTGAAAATACTTTCATCAGTTGGTCCATGAAATGCAGTGTATTTACTTAGTTACTTAGTTATATTTACCTAGTTGTAGTTTTACAGGGCCTGGGCTTTATGCTCGTGTGGCCCCGTCTCCATATCTACACTTATCCAATCTTACTTTAAAAATATGCACACTCATTGCAGACAGTACTTCTTCATTTAAACTGTTCCACGTTGCAATACAGTGTGTGTGTGCGTGTGTGTTAGCCTTAGATATCAAGTGATATAATAGTTAGTTTGAGTGAAGCTTTACTGTGTTCCTTACAGCAGCAGTTCATGCAGCAGCAGGCTGCCCTGATGGCTGCCGCCTCCCAGGGCACCTACATCAATCCCATGGCGGCGCTCGCCACACAAATGCCACATGCCGCTGCGCCACTGGCCAACGGCATCACCAGCCCAGTCGTCCCGCCCACTTCCGGTGAGCACCCCCACCACGCCCCCCCCGGCGCCAGTGGTAATGTTGATGGCTGTTGACTGGATTTCTTGGTGTCAGTGTGTAATCTGTGGTGGCTTAGGGATGGTCTTGTGGACTAGACATTAGCTTGTGTGCAGTGGTCTCCTTCCCAGCAGGGTAGTGTTGTGTGTGTATGTGTGTGTGTATGTGTGCGTGTATGTGCGTGTGTGTGTGTTTGGTAGTCAGTGTGCATGCTCACGGTCATCATCACTCAATCTCACAGCTGTTATGAGTTCAGCTGCATTCTCATTTTCCCTGAAAATTTCAGTCAATCAGTGGAGGCAATGCTACATATGAAGAGCTCAGGCCTGTTGGTGCCTTCCTCACAGACCAGCCAACTAGCTATTGCTTCTGGTGTGATCAGGTGATTGGCACATCACCATCTGACACCCAACACCAAATGATGTGTCTGTTGTTAGCACTTGAATCAAACTAAACTAGATGGCATCATGTAAGAAATTAAGGTACCAAATATGGAATCAAAGTTTATAGCTTCTGATAATCAAGAATACTGGGAACCCAAGTGTATTATACAGTGGTTAGCTATTACTTGAAAGTTTTACTCTGAGCATGTCACTGTGTTCCAATACAGACTTGTTATCTGGTCACATCTAAGTAAAACAGGATTCCTTCAGTGTTCTCTGCCTTGAGAGAAAATGTCACCATTGCACTGTGAACTGTTTGGAGTTTTGAATGTTACAAGCGGCAGTGAAGGGAGGTGGGGAGAGCTGCTCTGTGACACAGCCAGGGCTCACAGGCAGGGTGTGGAGGGTCCAGGGTGGCAGGGCAGCAGTGTGTCTGAAGCACTGGTGTGGATATGAGTGGTTGGCAGCCCCCTAGTGAGCAGGGAAAACTTAATAACCATTGTCCATCAATTCTTGGTATGATCTGTTATCGAGAGACCTTTTCTTTCATTATCCATGCAAATCTTTTATGATTTTACTTGAAGTTCATGAATCCAAATCACTTTTTTTTTTTTTTTCTTTTGATATATGAATATAATTAAGTATTTAGTTACTTGACAAAGCATTGAGCTGCATGGTGTCATTTGTGTTATGTAGTACAAGTCAATAATCTGTTCCACAAATGGGCAGAGTGACCCAGTGGTTCCCGGCCTTTGGTGACATGCAGTCCCCGCTCGTGCCCTCCCCTTAGCTCTGGGAAAACCATACACTTGTTTTGATATTTTTTGGTGTTTCACTGTTTTCTGTTGTCATTATATGTAAGCCTGAAATAATTACTCCCTTCAGCAATTTTTCTTATTGAAATTTCAGTTGATACATAACTTGCTCTGATACATTTATCTTTAGTTCATCACCACTGGGCCAACACTCCTTTTCCTGCAAGTCACAGTCAAGTTTTCCTATGCTCTTCTCCCACACACAGTTTTGACAGGCTGTATAAACTGACAGGTCAAGCTGCTAGCAGGAGTCAGGTTCAACCCTCATGGTAAGACTTCAGGAAATAGACATTACACAGAAACTGCTGAACCTCCTTGACCATTATTGCGGAGCCTTAAGCCGGGCAGTCATTCCATCCTGTGTGTGGAGGTGTGCTTCCTAATTACAGGGAGCTGCTTCGTTTCTTACTGTCAGATGTGGAGGAACAGCCACACATCTTTAGGCACAGAACATTAAATTTTTCAACACATAACATTCAATCTTACAACTAAAGCATCCTCCTCACACAACTTGTGCCTCCATTGGAGTATTATGTTCATCAGCACTTGATTATAAAAGTATAGTTGTGAAGTCTGCAGGTTGATATTTAATCAGTCAATTATGCAACCAGCTGTTATATTGCAGCAGGAACAGCAGCAACTGAGCAGTGCCTTGGCTACTGGAGCCTGCAGGGCAGTGCCACTCTGGCAGGAAGCTTCACCTCTCACTACATCCTCCTTTAAGAGCAAAGCTAAAGGGGCAATGCAAAGTTCAGCTGCAACACTGACTCTATCAAGCACCATTTTTGTGTAGATGCAAACATGCAAGTGTTGGCAACCCTCACACCCTCACAGTACTTACTGTGTGCCAGTGTGAAAGATGTCGTGTTCCCAACCTTCATAAAATGGCTTGATGTCATAGATTGGTACATATTTTCAATGGAGTATTGATAGAATACATAGACTAGTTAGCCACAGCTAAGGCTGAGTTAAATACACCACCTAATCTCCTAAAAGCTCCTTTGTGACTCAGTAGAGAACACACTCAGCCTCCCAGCATCAACGCCGAGTCATGGCCAAGGTGCCTGCAGTGACACGTAGCATTACACAGAGACTGAGGATGCTGTTCACTCATCATGCACATCCCTTATCTGGTAGGACTCCTCCAGGTAAAGCCTTGTCCCACACACGAATCACCTCATTACACCACGTAAACAGATCTCACCAAACCACGAAAAGACTGGCGCTAACAGACGTCATTCCATCTTTGCAGCATCTGTGCCACTGGTGTGGGACATTCAAAGTTCAAAAGTTGGTAAGTTAGTAGTCAGTCCCAGATAAACCCTAGCTTAGACACTGAATTATGCGCCCGAATTCTGATACTGCCTCACCCAGATTTTCTTGCTGTATCCCAATGTAAACTCATTAACAGTCAGTTTTCTTGCCTCCTAAACCTGCTGCCATCAGTCACCCATAAGTCTCCCAGCATCACTCTTTTCTCTCCTCCACTCTTGAAAAAATGGAAGAATTCGGGTTCGGCCTCCAGTGCTTTAGATAAAAACACTTACCTGGAAATTGTTGTACCATAGGGCAGACATCACCTCATTATCACACTCATTGATCACTGTACTGACTGAGCAGTAAGGTAAGGCGAAGATCAATCTGGAAGTGAGACTCAGCATACCATTCCAGTACCACACTTACTTTTTTTGCAGTTTGTGTTAAGGAAATAGTCCTTCACAACATTGGAAAGCACTGAATTAAGGCATTATAGTAAATCCAAATCTATAACTGAAGTTGCAATAAACAGTTAATAGAAGAGAGTTTGCTTCTAATGAACCTCAACAATAGAGCAAGCAACATGAGAAGCTGTTTATTAAAGCTGATAATGGCATGATTATCACCATATAAAAAATCACTAACATCAGCTTGGCCTTCTCTCTTAAGCTCCCCTCCTGATTATCTTCACTTCCTTCCCTTTTCTGTCCATCTGTCTCCTGTGTGTGTTCTTGTTCAATGTAAGTGGCACTCTTGTGACAAACACCATAACTTTGTGTGCGTGTGTGTGTATGTGTGTGTGTGTGGATGGGGTGAGGACGGCGTTTGCAAAGTTTTCCAAAACAATCCAGGATTCACTTAGCTCAAAAGTATTTTAAGGAAACAGGGAAGAAATATCTTTAATTATCTACATCTATATATTTATTTCAATTCCATTGAAAGAATTACTTAGTTAACGCCGTTTGACTGGCTATTTAATGTTTGTTGTCAGTGTTATTCTTGTTGCAAACTTTTAAAGTGCTGTTCTTGTGTTCCTTTGTCTTTTATCTATAAATGATGGAAAAGTTTGGAGGAGAGCCTTAGTGCATTCACTTGTTTGTTATAACATTGAACACAACAGCTAGTAGTTGTAACTCTAAATGGCTTCCTGTGATTTGCCCCTCCAAGATTTTCTGTCAGTCTTGTGATGTATTGGTAAACATCTCATCAGAGTGAAGAGAAGTAACTCATAAGGATCAGCATGAACTCAACCCACACACTTCTGACCGAGATGTTTGCCAATCACTCAGTTGTTCCACTAAACATGTGCATTGATTTCAGGATATTATTTGGGTTTCAGGAATTTTGTCCATTGTCAGTGTTAATAATGTAGGGAGTTGTGCACCAGTAGGCTCAGATTAACCCAGGAATGGTCAGTGATGAGTCCTGTGCAAGATGCTTAACCCTGGAGCTGAGCCTTGGTGATGGACTCTGTCCGTAAAGGCTTTCCCAAAGTAGAATATATCACTATTTAAGCTGTTTTTAGTAAATACTACATGGAAATCAGTTTACTCTTTTGCAATACATTTCAAACAATAACTGAAGAGCAGTACTTGTCTTTACAAAAACTACTGTAGCTTCCTCCACTCACTCCAGACCTGAACAAATTAATAGATAACTGTAGATGCTTTTCACTTTTAACGGATTCCATGTATTAATCCAGAGCCTTAACCTAGAAAGTACTTGCCCATTGGATGATGGCACCTCAGGTTACATCCTCCTCAGGCAGGTGCTTGCACACAGTGACTACCCCTACCCCAGGTGACACCCTCCCCCAGGCACCCTCTGCCCCTGGTGGGTCCTGCACCACCTGCTCTGCACCTGATCAGTGTTGCCATGTCTCCCCAGGTGCCAGTCAAGCTCAGCCCGTTAACGGCGCATTGCCCTCCATGCCTTCCCCTACGATGCAGAATTTCAATATAGCTCCTCAGCCAGGGCCCAATAGCCAGCCAGGCGGGAGCGAGGGGGCTGTGTTTGCCAATGGCCTCCCTCAAACCTTTGCTGCACGTAAGAACTTTTCTAAAAACTTTCCACCAACAGTATTTCTACTTATGCTACTAGCCTACTATATATATATATATATATATATACAGGTGCGTTGCCATGGTCATTGTAAGCCACATCATGCATTGTAGTGCGATGCGACGACATCTTGAAGCATATGTCCAATTCTCTTGTTGAATTGAAGGATTATTAAACAAACAATTGGAACATTACCAAATCATTTCCTGTTGTGTCCATCAGACCTAAAGCTTTCCAGAAAGAAGGTGCTTGTATCATGTATCATGCTAAATCACACTGTCACTCCTGCCCGTGTGCCTCGTGTCCTCAGCATGATCACAATAAGAGGTGTGTTGCTGTGCCTGGTATACAGGTTGATTGATTTTTCATTATTAAGATCAAAATATTTTGGAACCAACATTCCAACCTTTCATTGGACTTGTGCATTGTAATACAGCATTAGCAGTATGTGCAAGCTAGCTTTCATTGATAAAAGAGATTTCACATGACAACATTTCAGATCATAAGATGGGAATAAAGTCATACTAGAGGCTGTGCCTTGAATTGTGTACCTTGCTGGTACAACATGTGAATTAGACAGTAATATCTCCTGTGTTCAAATTAATGGAATAACAAGTTAATTTGTTGCAGTTTATCACAATACCACAATTGTAATGAAGCACAGTGCTTGTCAATGCAGCCAGTACTGTTATGGTTTTTTTTATGCAAATGTTTTATTTTGTGTCAAAAAGGGTTACACCAAGCTTGGCAGTAAACTTCAAGTATCAAAAAAAACTGTGGATGTTACATTTTGTTTAGGAAAAAAACAGGTTGCTTGAGATAGCTGACCAGATAGATTCCCAGCACCACAGTAAGCTGTTCACTATTCATGAACAGCAGTAGCCACTTAAGAACTGGTATAAAGGCTGAGCATCAATACTTGTGGGAGACTTGCAGATCTAAAATTTTGAGAGAAATTTTATAGATTCTTTTCTAAACTCAAACTGTCACATATTTGTAATCATTGGATAACTGCACAGCTTTTGTATATTCCCATTAACTTGTTTTCAATTGGATATACAGGAAAACTTGTTCATAATGAAACATTTTGTACTCATGGATATTGAATAGTAGTAATGTCCATACATCATTCAAGTAGCATGTTATGCTTCAGTCAATAAACAAGCATTCTTGGCTGCCGTGAAGAAGCTTATCTGTGTCATCACGTAATTTGGTTCTTGTGAAACTTAACACTCAGCTTTATATGATTGTAATTATAACAGATTCTGAGAGAAGCACCCCTTTTTATTTTCTTGAAAATTATCCCATGTCACATTTACTGAGGAACACAGTATTACATCTCATGTTGCATCACACACACTGTGCAGCAGAGACTCAGTCAGTGTTGAGTCGCTGTGTTGAAGTACGTGCATCATTGGTCCCATAGACACGTACCTCCGTCAGTGTTGTCATGACTTGTTGTAGTGCTGGGTAAGATATGGAGGAAGTCTGTCTTCATTTCATTATTTTCCAGTGCACCAAAGAGTTGTACAAAGCCATTATGGTTTTGTTGATAAAGAAGCAAATTATGCCCTGTCTCAACTTCTTGTACAAGTAGTTGCTAATGCCTCTACTAATATCTAATCCCATTACTATCATTTCCCTTACTTTGTCACCCTGGCTTCGCAACTGTATATAGACATAGAATACACTGTAAATATAAACCATAAACTCTTAATTAAGCACAATAAGTTAAATAAGTCAGGAGAAGAAATCACAGTTCTTTGAGATCTCTCATAAGTCTTTATAGTAGTTCAAGAAGCTGTAATATTTCTTGACTCACCTTAACTGTGATTTTTGCTCCTAATTAAGTGAATGCTTTTAATCCCTCTTCACCGTACCCTGATCATTCTAGTTTCTAGTTGTCCTAGCATATTATGTGTTTAATATTATGGAGAGGGGTCCACTTAGCTGCTGTAAGAGTTTGCAGTGTGTGTTAGGGATGGGGCTGTAGTAAGTGTGCTTGTAGTGGTGTGTAGACTTGGTTTAGCTTGGCATATGTAGACTTGCTTTATGTCTCACTCATCTCCTTCACCTTTACCTGTATGTCACTCTCTTTGTGGTTTTCATTCTTTCATTCTTCTCTTCTTACCTTTACCCAAATTTTTCCCTCTCTAATTTATTATATATTTAGTTTGAAATGTAATCTACCATTTTAAGTGTGGTTCTTATATCCTGAGTTTAATGTATGACCTTTGCTTGAGTACTGTTTCCTTCCCATTGGTATTTCCCAAACATTTTGTAGCTCTGATGCTTTACAACTTTTTATATAAAGTTTTCATGGCACTGAGGCCTGTATTCTGTCACTTGCCTAAAGTATTATACCACAACTGTCAAGTTCAGCAACTATAATAAGCACTACATTTTTTTTTTTCTCTCTCTCCCTAACATTTTGAACTCAAACAGCATTTCCAGATCACATACCTGCGAATGGCTAAACTTTGATCCTTAGCATGCATAATGAGTAGCTGAGAATTATGAATAATTTTTTGCAAGTGTCTGCCATTTTTCCCTCAAGTACATGAATAGCTCCTGTGAGAAGCCACAGCATGTAATGCCAAATATTTATACACAGAATAATAGTGACCATCACAGGAAAGACTTCAGTTTGTAGGTTCTCACAATTACATTGATTATGAAATGTAATTTTGAAATTTTCAGTTACAACTTTAAAAGATAACAATTATTAGATTATAAAATACCATTCAGTATATTTCTCATGCAAGCTTTTATATTATAAGATTGCTACATTCTGCATCACAATAAGTAGAATGCACAAGTATGTGGAAGAGTCTTGTGTGTGTGTGTGTGTGTGTGTGTGTGTGTGTGTGTGTGTGTGTGTGTGTGTGTGTGATGTCCAGCGTCTAATGTTTACCTTCACTTTGACAGCCCAGCCAATCCCCAATGGAGAAGCGGCCACACTGCAGCCCTCAGCAGCCTATCCTGGCATGCCTTACTCCGGCGTTGGTAAGTCCTTCCTTCCGCCTCCCTCTGACTTGTCTACCTTTTCAGTACGTTATTTTAGATGTTGCTGTTGCTGTTAAGGGACTGATTTTGTTTGGTGTCTGATGGCATGTCAGTCTGCTGCCCATTATGATGTTCAGGAAATAGTGTTTTTGTTTTCATGTAAGTTGTGTCAAAAGTTTTTAATTTCCCTGACAATCAGGAAGTGTGAACATGCCACCAGGAATCAGCCACGAATGGGAAGCATACTTAGCTTATCCCAGATTATCAGTAATTGTATTAAATATGGTTTGAGACTCTACCCTGTGCTTTATGTGTGGCTTTATTGTTCACTTACATTATTTTGATATATTTTTTTGCATGCCTTATATATTTTTGGGTTGGTGTTCACCTTCCATGTGGCCTCTTGTTCTATATCTTATTCAGAACTGGCTTTTTATAGCCAGATATTTCTAATTTTATAGTATTCCCCTCAATTTTCTTGTCCTAAGGTTGTTTTCGCTGACAGAAAAATTACTAAATTGCTACTCCAAAACACTGCATGGTCCACTACACACCCACACATTGCCTGGTGACCCAGGATATTGTGTTAGGAAGCTTATCACTTACATATCTCAGTACTACAAGGCATCAGTGAGAGATTACTGAGACATCACATACTGTTAGATACTTCTTATGTAAAAGTACCTTTGCATCCAAAATAGAAGACATCTTTCCCCTTTCAAAGAAATAATTATAATTACCGCTTCCTTCATCTGGATAATGTCTGGTATGTGCACTTCATCAAAGCAATATTTTCTGCCACACTCTGTAGATATAATATTTTTTATTAGTATTCTACTCTAAAAATGCAAACCTTTTCTGCAGTAGCTTTGACTAAATTATAAGGACTTTAAAATTATCTTATGCACAATTTGTATATAACATGTCTTCTAAAGTGCACAACACTTCCACAACACCAGATGTTAGGACACAAATCACTGTACTGTGTGAGGTAGTCGGCTATGCCTTTGTGATCAAACCATGGCAACAAGTTGAAGACAATTGAGTCAAGTCATAAAAAGCATAAATATCAGTCTAGAGAGTTGGAGGTTTTCTTGAATCAAGTGTGGGATGTACTTTGTATAAAGATATGTAATTTTATGTTAGAGATGAGATTTTGTCTAGATCATCAAAATTAGACTGCATTGTTAATAAAAATTCTAGTCGTGTGCAGTATAACACAGAAACACCAAAATGTTTTTATCAGAAAATGGCAGTTCATTAATATATGTTTGATGAAATCATTATATCTGACCTCATTATTGTTTAAATTTCATTCATTTTGTTTGAATTACTGAATATATAAATTTCTGCAGTAGACCTTCTATAAAGTATTGAAGTTACAGAATATGATACCGACATGTCATACTTTAATATTGTAAATTCTTGTAAGTGATTTATAGAAATAACTTTCCTTGAGGTGTTAATGTTCTTGAAGAGATTAGAATGGTCAAGTTAGTTTTTCAACAATCCTGACAGGCTCCTGGTGAGGTGATCAAATGTTGAATACAAACCCCAGGATTTAGTTTTCATATTGCAGTCATGAACAGAATGAGAGTGTTCAAACTGCTGCTCAAACTAAGAGTAAAAATGTGTTTAGCTCTTTATTTTCTTGTAACAGTAGCCAACAGAGTTATTAGTACTTAAGATGAATTGAGAAGTAGCGAGGTTTGTGTTGTGTGTGTGGTGTTGAGAATGGTGACGTGTGAGTGCCACAAGCTTTGTGTGTTTGTTCACTGTGAGTCATGTGTGCTGTGCTCTTATGCTGATAGTTATCCAGAACAATTCATTTGCAGTTCAAATTATGTGCAAGTCCTTAGTTTTCCATTATTTATGATTTTGCACACTACTTTTCCTGCACATGTGAGATAGCATTCAACACTGAAGAAGAAATAGGAATAAAAATGTCCTTTCTGCTTCTTAATTTTTTGTGGGATTAAATATTCCTCAGAGAAGTGTTCCATCACCCCTTTTAGTCACCATTCAGAACCTACAGTCATTATGGGTGTATTAGAGAAGACTTGCAGAGTTAGCCACTGTGTTCAGATTTTTAGCACCTTGTGAGAGTAGAGGGCAGACTAAATATCAGGATGAATAGGATGGCTGTATACATAATGTTTCTCATTGAATTGTTTGAAAAGGTTATGTTCAAGATTCAGCAGTAAAGTGACAAGTCATGGTTCTCATTTTCTCACTAGTTGCTGAACACAGTTTAGGTACATGTGACACATTATCTTAGTATTGGTATTCATATATATATATATATATATATATATATATATATATATATATATATATATATATATATATATATATATATATATATATATATATATATATATATATATATACATACATACATACATACATACATACATACATATACATATGCACACACATTTGTCGAACATTTCTTTAAAGCTATGCCCACACAATGTAGATGTGGAGACAGGGTCACATGAGCATAATGTCTAGGTCCTGTGAAACTACAACTAGGTAAATATACACACACAGCTATTTCAAGAATTGTTTTTACTTCCTAACCTTAAGGTCTTTAGTAGGAAAGGACTAATCCTCAATGCACACACTGGACACAGTTCAGTTGTGCAACAGAAGTAGTTGTATTGGCATGGCAGACTGCATCATAGCAGACATGTCCCCTTCACACCTGGCCACATCTGATCACCTCAGATGCAAGAGAATTTTATAGTAGATTTAAAACCAACATCACCATTTACACTTTCATAATTGTTCTCCAATCATTCCTCTTCCATTCTCTTCACACTCCTGTGCCGTTTTAATAATTCCATCACTGTCAATTTGACTCTTACAGCAACAGAACTCATTCACATTTCATGTTTCTCAGACACTTCATCTTCCTTGCCTCTTCTCTACCATTCCCATACCTGATGCATCAAGCAAGTAATGAAATGTTACACTATAGCATTACCGAAAGAAAAGAATGTCTTTCAAAACCAATAAAAGACCTACAGTAATTGTGGAGACTCATTCAGAAGTATGACTGCCAAGATCAGGGAGGCGGTAGCGTAGTGTATAAACGAATCCCACCACATACCACTTTGAAGCTATGCCATTTGCCAAGTGGTTTAAAGTTACCTACATGTCACCATGGTACCCAGGTTCTAGGTGGTTACCCAAGATGCGCTTGGGTGGTGGCATGGGCCCTGATATGGGTACCACTATAAATAAAATTGCCTGTGCCACTAATGGACAGAAGCTGAACAGCGCTTCCACATATACTATTCAAATATGCTTACAGGCACTATAGGCCATAACATAAAAAAAAAAAAAAAAAAATCAGCAAATAGTCTCTAAAGCAACATGAGTTTTCATCAAAATTCAGAATTAGAGGAATTTAGTGGAGGAAATACTTCTATTGTAGCTCTTGTGCAGACCAGGTGTCAGATATACAGGTTTAGGTTTACATAGACTGTCATGTATGTTTGGTCATGCAAGTGATGAGTGACATGTGTGTGGCAATAATGGTGAATGTAGCTGAACTGGAGTGGTTGAACTTGCCATTGTGTTTTGCAGTGTTTGTATGAGCATACTTTTTACTGAAAATTAATCATTCCCATTTTGTCATTCATAGATTGACATTTATATACCTTGGAATAATGTTAACTTAGTTAAGTGTTTATCAGTTCCTGTTGATGAGACAACAGTAAGGTCACCCAGTACTGGACTGTTTGGCCTGTACTGTGTATTTCTGTTCAAGATAATGGGTGGCTTGGCTAATCTGTGTGAATGATGGACCAGTGGTGAATGGAGAGATGTCTTTAATATATTACAAGGAATGAACATTATTGTAAGCAGAAGACATGATAAATTTTCACTTCAGTAATGATTTGTTGTGCATTATTAGATAGTGTCATGTTATCTCTCTAAATGTCAACTTTTATTTCTTTATCAGTGTAGTGTATTAGTGAGTCTGCCATGGTTAATGGAAGGAAAGGAGAAGACTGTATATCCTGTATATCTGAAGCTGTTTGATGATGATTCCATAAAATGGGAAGAGTGACACACATAATTTATACAGATATTTGGTTAATTTTAGTGTGAAGTGAAATGTAGCATATTCATGCTATTAATGAGTTAGAGCAGGGGAAGTGTTTGTTCAGATAATATTTGCAGCATTTACCTGGAAAGTCTTTTTGAAATTCACTCAATGAAACATGTCACATAAACAAGGCTGGCCAAAACCTCAAGACTTCGTTCACACTATATAGTCCTCTGGAATTTAATTGCATATCCAGAAAACTTGTCTTAGTATCCAAACTAATTAACTGCAAAATAGAAATTGCAGAATAAATAAAACTGTAAACCTGGAAAGGACATTCTAGTTCAGTTTTCAGTCTTAAGATCATCTCTTTATCAAAGAATGATTGAAAATGAACACCATTCCTATTGTAATGTCCCGTAAGCTGTTATCCAGTGGATGATGTAGGGTGTAAGGTAGTGCTAAACAGTTGGTGTGATGTTACTTAATACAGAATATTTGTAGCAAAGGGTAGAGTAGTGTTGGCACAGTAGTTGGTGGGGTAGTGATAGCATGTGTGTTTGTGTGTGTGTCTGTATGTAAGTGAGGATGTGGGTGTGCGTGTGTGTGTGCGTGTGTGTGGCTGACAGTGTCCACCCCGCCCTCTTACAGCTGTGTATCCTGCGCCCGTGTACGGCCAGTACGCCCAGGCGCCCTCGCCCCAGCTGGCCCCAATACCCCACAACAAGGTTGAAGGTAAGCCATCCACATGTCCAGCCACCCAGGTCCACACCCTTCTCTCATTCTTAGCTCACTCAAAAGGCAAAGTAAGCACTTGGTGCATCGTCACTGCTCAGTGTCACTTGTCTCTGTTCTGGTCCTGGAGGGAATTGGATGAAGGTTGTGGATTGGGAAAATGGTGCAGTAGTTCTGTACAATTTTTTATGGCGCCGCTTCCTGGCCGCTGAACGAGCCATTGCACGTCTCCTCTGCCTGAGTGTCTGCTCCTGCACGTCCCCTGCATGCTGAGTGTGCTGTATCCCTTGTTGGTGGTCGAGCATAATGTTTGTTTTTGTGTGACAAGTGATTTTTTATGCCAACCAAAGGCGACTGACTGGCAGCCCGCCAGAGTAGCCTCACTGTCATTCCAGCAGTAGTCCAGCACCGTTGAACAGTTTTGACCAGTAACAAGGCAATCTAGTGTTTTTATGATCCAGGTACATGAGATAGTGTTGAGCCTCTCACCTGTATAACCACTACGTAAGTTTTTTATATAGTATCCAGATTTTGACCAGTAACAAAACGTAGGCCTGGTCCTTGAGTGTCAAGGTTGTGCATGCTGTACTGCATGACTTGCATGGATGGGACGTTGCTCCTCCTCAGGCAATGCCTACCTAGCTCGTTCATTTTTTATATGTTCACACTTTAGATTTCTTATTGACTATTTACAGTATTGGAAAATATTTCTTGTATATTTTCTCTTTGCTAAATATTCATCAAGGTATTTACCCAACATGACAATATTTTGTGGAGATGCAAATGGAAAAGCCATTTGTCATATTTAGAGGAATTAGATTTTGTATTTACAGTATTTTGCTAACAGTGCAGTAATTTTCTATTCCCAAGATGCTCTGTATCCATCTAAAAATTTTCCTTTAATATTATGTGTACTGAATTACACAGTTCAATGATCTGTAACACAGCATTTGCATTATATTTTGGTGCCTTCCTTATTTGAAGATTTTATTCATCTAGTACATATAAATATATACGTACACCTTATTTAGTGAGTTGAGTCTGTTTACAGTAGTTGCTGAAAATTAAAGAATTCTGGGACAAATAACAAAATAAAGCCAAACCTCAAATTTGTGACCAAGTAACATGAATACTAACACCATCACTCTGGAGCCTTGCATTCACTACACTGCCACTAAGTCAACCTGAACAGTGGTAGAGATTCAGTACACAGTGGTTCACAGTTTGTAGACTTGAGTGGGTCATTGCTTTAAGATCACCCTCCAGGGAAGCACAGTTGTGTGCTCCTCACTGTAACATTAACTCATCAGATGGGAATTAGTCACCACAACAAAACACTTAAGTATTACCCATAGCCTTTCTTAGAGAGGGAGTAATTATGAATTGTAGGATACTGCCAGTCATTCTGAGTAGCCAAAGTTTATTGTATCCCAAGACATGATTACTGGCTCCTTTCCAGCAAGTAATCTTTAAGTAATGCTACTAATCAAACTTTAATTTTTGTTTCATGTTTTATTCATAAAATTCTCATATAACTATTTGAAGCCCAAGTTTCTTTTTTTTTTTTTTTTTTTTTTTTTTTTTTTTTTTATTTATTTTTTTTTTTTTATTATTATTATTATTATTGATATTTATTTATTTATTTTTACTCTTTCCCATAACTGTATCTTCTTTTCCTTTTTTATCTACATGTGAATTTAACAGGGGACCTCCACATCTGAAGTGCTATAATGTTTCTACAGATCTTAAGTAATTCACTCCCTAATGATCAACAAAAATAACACATAAACTGCATGGACTAAATATGTACATTCTAAGGCCACACGTATTTGTCTTGTTGCTCAGACCTGCTAAAAAGACACAGCACCAAATGTAGGGAATGCATTGATCACTGCTGTAATGGACAGTGTCAGCAGACTTATTTTTAAAACATGTAAAGGAACTAAGATCTCTCTATGTCCTAAAGAACTCTAAATACTCTGTTTTTGTAAATATTAATGAAGTTATTTGAATGAATATCAATGGCATTCAACCACTTTTTTAAAATTATACTTCTAGGGCAAACCATCTAAAAGAAATACATAGCTACTGTAGATAAACCAAACTAAGGATTGAGTAGTATTTTTCATTTATTATGATTATTATTTTTTTATTTATTTTTCTGCACTCCATTATCTGTAAGAAACTGTCTAGTCCACAGGCAGACATCACAGCATAGCCCATTTCACTGCTTTCAGCCTGATTTTCCACAACAGAGTTTGTCATGGAGATGATAAAAAGAACAATTGTGACAAGTAACTAAGAAGACACATTACTTACAGTAAACTTACTGCTGTACATGATACTCTTGTTGCTAGTCATGTTAACACATAATTTTTTCTGTTGCCTTTATCACTGATCACTTATGAAAACAAACATGGCTGGAAAATTCACAATTGTGAAATAATTACATAAGGGGAACCTTTGATTTTATCATGCATTTTCTTTGCACTCTGTTCATAATTTTCACCATTTTATTGAATCAAAATTTTCAAGGACTCCTATTCCTATGTCTTCTCTCCTCTGTGACCACTTGTAGCTAACAGTACTTTCAGTTACTTTTATTAATGGTATGTACAAAGTCTTCTAATTAAGTTATTCTTTTATTGAATAGTTGTTCTTTATAGTATCTGCAATATCACAGGGGTCAATAGTAAATGTATCAAAATTGCTTGGCACCGATGGTAAACATTGTTCATAACACTTGTGCCTTCAACTTCATAACACACACAGCATTCTGTACCAAGTGTAATGTACAACTGGAAACATTGGAATTACTGCTCCTTAGTGGGCTTTAATTTTTTCTTACTCCTCAGTGGGCTTTACTATTTTTTTCTTATTGTCATTTTGTTGTGATTGGCCTTTTACATAAAAAATGTAAAATAATGTTAATGATATATGTTAATAATAATAATAATCATTATTTTGGTTCTGACCTCCATCCAGTCAAGTATTTCCAAAATGCACTCAGCAGGAAAGTCTGATTGGGAGGAAGGGAAATTTAGCAAGTATTTGGGCATTGCATAAATTCAAGTCACATCAACACTATCTCTTTACTTTGTGCACACTAAAGTTTAATTCACTATTGCCCATTACCTGCAGCTTATCTTTTGGTTTGTGTCACAGGATAAGTAATGAGGGAAGCATGAGCCTCACAGAGATGACTCTCAGACTTAACTAAAACATATTGGAGAGCCAGTGTTTGTGAACTTCAATTACCAAATGCTTATTTGTAATGTCAGGAAATTTTCTTTCAACTCACTGTAATTACCTTAAACACCTTCTAATAGTGAAGATAAGTTTTCAAAGGTGTTTGGTAAATGGATAGCAGATCCACTTTGCTGCTTGATACATACATCATATTGCATTTGGTGACAAGATTCTACACATTAATGCATTAATGTTAGACTCATGAACAACTCAGTGTACATGTTCATGTTCTCAATATATTAGTTTGAGAATGGGAAACATTTGAGGGAAGATGCACCATCACTATCTCCCACAGACACCACTACCAGGACTGTGTTAGCCCTTTTGCTCCACACATCCTGTCTGCTTAGTGCTTTTCTGTAACATACTTTACAGCAGTGTAAAAATAAAGCCATATATACTTATTGTGTTCAAAGTATTGTTGACATAGGAGACTTGGTGCTGATCACCAGCATGTCCTTAAAGAAATAAAGAACTAGGTGCATCACACACTGTATTACATGAACACTTCCTAGTAAGGCATCAATATATGTGTTCTTGCTCTGTTTATTACTTTTCTTTAAATGTCACACTGCAGTGTTAAACCCAACCTTTAAAGACTTGCCTCTTACATATAACTTAATGAGTGTATGGACAATATTGTATGTTTTTAGTAATTTTTCTTTACAAGTTACTTATTAGAATACTTTTCTTAAATTATGTGGAAGGATAAATCTTGCACACTTAATATTTCCACTTTTATTAAAAAATCATGAATGTCATGAAATGTTTAAAGCCATCTTTGATGGATGTTTGTATAAGAAATCATATAACACTAATTCTTACAGTTTCATAAAGATCTCAACAGCAGATTACTTCTCATACTTTTTATTCTCTTTGCCATTGTCTCTGGGTGCAGTTCTCCCATTAACCAGTGTGTCACTTTGGCAGGTTGCTCCATCTCAGGACCTGAAGGCTGCAACCTCTTCATCTACCACTTGCCGCAGGAGTTTGGTGATGCCGAGTTGATGCAGATGTTCCTTCCTTTTGGAAATGTGATCTCCTCCAAGGTGTTCATTGATAGAGCCACCAACCAGAGCAAGTGCTTCGGTGAGACACTCTTATTTTCATGTGTTCACTTAGCTTGTAGTGGTAGCAGACCTACTAGAGAGAGGCAGACTGGAATCTTTAGGAAATACGCCATTACCTTCAAAGCAGCTTTCATAGGAGCATATCACCATAGTCACTTTACAAATTGTAAAGACCAGTAAAGAATTGAATTTATAGCTTTATCCAGAAAGTTTTTGACAAGAAAAGAAAAAGGGTTTGTACTAGATTTTGATATTTTCTTCTGATGGTATAGACTAGTTACCATTCTGCATGAAAAAAATGCAATAGTTTTTCAAGTACCAACTAAGTCCATTTTATATAAGTTTCTCCATATTTCAAATGTTAAAATTATATAGCAATGGTTTGGCCTGAGTGCAGTATGGGTACTACTGTCTTCCCTCCATTTAGGCATAGTGCCACTTTACAAACCACACAAGTAAGCTTACCATCATTTTCAGGGTTTGTGAGCTTTGACAACCCTGCCTCAGCTCAAGCAGCAATCCAAGCAATGAATGGCTTCCAGATCGGCATGAAGCGCCTAAAGGTTCAGCTCAAGCGACCCAAGGATGCCAATAGACCCTACTAACGGCCGCACTCAGTAGGGGAGACCAGGTACGTGACTCAGCTGACTAAAGAGAAGCTTGTGTGAGTCAAAGTAAACAACATTTGTAGTTTCTTGGATCTTGATTTTTCTAGATCAATTTGTTCTGTACTATATAATATGGTGATCTTTTTGTATTCATAATCAGAATATGAACAACATTAGATGATTTGTTAAGCTCATAAGAACATTACCTTCTTTTTAGTCCAAGAAATAATGATCCACTTTATTGACAAGTAGGTAGAGAGGGAGAGGGAGAAGAGAGGAAGGAGTAGGGAGGAGAAAGAATGTCCACACAATTGAGAATGTACACAATATCCTACAAATACATACTTCCAAGTTAATTCTACTTGATCTAGGGTGAAAATACTCTACACACATTCAGTTTTTTGGTTAATTTTGCTGGAAATTTGTATGCAGGTTGTGTGTTGAGGAAGCTGCTTGTCTGGGTGGGCCTCTTGTTGCTGTATTACCTGTACATTTTCTTCACTGATCTATACAAAAAAAATGAATTGCATATGGCGGTGGCATAGTGGATAAGGTGGTGAGCGTGGGATCAGGAAGACATCCACGCATAGGTTTGAATCCCACCACATACAAGTTTGAAGTTATGCCATTTGTTGAATGGTTTAAAGTTACCTACGTCACCAAGGTTCTAGGTGGTTACACCAAAGATGCGCTTGGGTGGTGATATGGGCCTTAATATGGGTACTACTATAGATAAAACAGCCTGTGCCACTAATGGGCTGAAGCTGAATAGCGCTCTCCACATATACTCTTCAAGTATGCCTACAGGCGCTGGAGGGAATTAGCAAATAACATGTTGATTTTTTTTTTTTTATAGGTCAGTGAAGAATATATACAGGTAATACAGCAACAGGAGGCCCACCCAGGCAAGCAGCTTCCTCAACACACAATCTGCATACTAATTTCCAGCAAAACAAACCTCTCTCTCTCTCTCTCTCTCTCTCTCTCTCTCTCTCTCTCTCTCTCTCTCTCTCTCTCTCTCTCTCTCTCTCTCTCTCTCTCTCTCTCTCTCTCTCTCTCTCTCTCTCTCTCTCTCTCTCTCTCTCTCTCTCTCTCTCTCTCTCTCTCTCTCTCTCTCTCTCTCTCCAGTGTGTTGATGAACCCCCAGTCCCTCCTCACAGCCTCTCCCGCTTACATTTAAAATCGCATACACTCATTTCCACAATACCCAACATACTTCACCGAGTATTGTTGCTTTGGCAGCTTGTTCTTCTTCCTATATTTATTCTTACTGGTTGTGTCCCTGCTTCACACAAAGCCTTGGAATGAACTTGGCACATTATTCTGAAAAAAGTAGTATATACATAAATTATATGGATTCATTAAGATTTTTATTGTGAATTATGCATTTCACTAAATTACAACAAGTATGATTTTAAATGTGCATTATGTATATCACTAAATTACATAAAGTATTTCAGTGTTCATCAGTCATCCCAAAGTTCAAACATGTTATCTTTATAGTGTTAGTGCAAGTGTCCTGTGTCTTGCCACCTGACCAAGGCCTCTTCCTCCGCAGGGGTCCGTGATGGAGCAGCTCTTCAAGATTGCTGCAGATTTATCATAGCTTGAGTGTGACATTTATATCAAGTATTAGGAATCCAAAGCATAGGTTGTAAGTATAGAGGAGAAAGTACTTGAAAACAAGAAATTCTCTGCAAGAGGAACACTATTATCATATTTCTATACTACAAGTGCTACATATACGAGTCCAGAGAGCTTGAGTTGATACACAGGCTGCGGGAGGCCTCAGTGTGGCGGGAATGAGACGGTCACTACACAAGAGATTGCTCACAATTTTCTTCTATTTTGTTTTTTCCTTTATTTTTCTTAATGGAAGTTACAGTGTCTGGAAGTCCACAGTTGAGGCCTGTGCTGCTGTGTACACAAACTGTATATATATGTTGTACTGAGCTAAAGCACAGTACCAAAAAAAAAAAAAAAGAAAGGGTCTGGGACTAATGGTCCCTCCCCTCCCACATGTTGATAGCCATGTTATTACTGAGAGTATGGAAACAATATTTTTAATATTAATAAGCCTTCTGTTAAAGTTATATTACGTATCATAATATTTCAGCTATATCATATTGTTAAGAATAGTAATATACTTAAGACGTGCTCTATCAGCTCTACGCCATTTTGTGCGAGTTGGCCGGGTGACGTGGATCTCCCAGCACCGGATGTGTCCTAACCCGCCCCGCTGACGGGTTGCTCCTTCAGGGTACTAAGTGTTGCGTGTCTCGTGTCTGTTGCCTCACGCCCTGTGCTGTGCCCGGGCCCACGCAGCTGCCACCCCCTTGGCTGTCGTCTCATGGCTCAGTTATTGCCCATTTTTACCCGGTAGTCTGTGGGCTCTTTGTCCACAAGTACTTTGCTTGAAACTGGGCTGCCACAGTGGTGATGCCATGTGCACTGGTGCTCCTCACGCCAACCTGTGTGGTGTGTATCCGGGTGGGGCGCCAACCACCCCACCAGACCAGGGTGATGAGGTCTCTTCCCAGCTCCACAGTTGGACAACCAAAGTGATGGCCTCAAAGGGTTCAGAGGCCCTTAGTCTAGTGTCAAACTAGAGAATTAGCTTCTCTATACCTGTAGATGCCTATAGATACATAGATTAAAGCGCTAGATAGCTTTCAAGTATAGAGGAAGTCTCATAAAGACACACTGTATATATGCTGAAGGTAACTCGGTAGGACTCTTGACCCTGCATTTGATCATATGTACAGTGAATAGCATATTCACTAGACTAAGGATACCAACGCTTATCTCCAGTCAATTTTATATCATGATATATTTTTAAATCATTTGTATCCAATGGTTTAATAAGATTTGTGCATTTCTTTGTGGCTTAGATTTTTAGACATCTGTATGTTTGTCAGATCAAAGTGGCATTATTTTCTAGTCAAGGTGTACTTGTTATTTTTTTAAGATTACAGTTTTTGCAGTGATCTTTCATCTATGATCTCAGACATTCCATCTAGTCATTATTATTATTGCTTTATCCACCTTTTTGGGTATTTAATCCCCCCACATTCTTATTCTAAATAATATGCTGTGTGTCATCCACATAACTTTGAACCATTGACAGAATTGTGCCAAGAGAGTTCAAGCTGATTTCACCATTACCTGGTCTATTTTATTTGTTTCAGATATTTACATGTTATATGCCCTTGCGGTTTAGGAATAAGAATTACTAATTTCTGAAAGAATGAAGCTGTTTCTCTGACATAGCATATCTAGTCCAGTATGTACATACGCACGACCGTCAGGCGATGTATTGTGTCAGACCTGCTCTGTTGAGGAGACCAGTGCATATTGTCTCTGACTCAGCTGGTTCCTCCCCTAGTAGTTTTATCAATATTTACAAATAAGACATAGGCATAGGTATGAAGAAAATATTATTATATTAAACTAAAAATTTTCATTAAATCAAATACTATTTGAACTTTTATATATCCTGAAAAGACAAAAAAAAAATATTATCTTACTCATGCCCAAATATTCTTACACATTTAGTACTTTTAAGACTAGTCTCTTGTCCAGAGCAGGCTGGTGCAATAGGCCTGTACAATTGTAATATTACATAGGCCCTATTGCCTTGCTCATGCTGGCATCTTGTTTTGATTGACCATTAGGCTTTGTGTGTTGCAAGTTTTCAGCTTTCTTCAGAGACTAAAGCATTTATTGAGTAAACAAGATGGCAGCAACTGAGTACAACAGGGATATTATTAAGGATCGTAAGGAGATAGCCACACCAAAGAAATAAGAGAAAAATACTTAAAAGAATAGTTTTAGTACATCACATTTAGAAAGTGCGTAGCATATAATTTATTACTATTTATTTATTATTGCTTATAATTTATTAATACAATTGCCTAAAGGAGAGTGTAATCTATAATGGTTAGTTATCAAGGCAATATCAAATCTAGTTGCTTTGGGACCAATTTTAGTGTCTTTTGGTAAATTCTTGTAAGATGGTATTGTTCAGTGATGTGTTGTATTCATTTAAAACCTTCAACCCATTTTTGAAGTGCATTTTTAACGCCTATGGACGACCATAAGATACACTCTCTGATATATTGCTAATACTTAGCCCCTATAAATTTTAAGGATATTGGTAAATGCCCGCATATTAAAAGTATTCATTTTCGTATTAATGGAGGAGACCAGGAGGCCCAAACCTGCTATAACGAGCTGAATATTTCAGCAGTACAGTAGATTTGCTAACGAGACAACACTGTAATGAGAGAAGCATCCAGTTCACCGACGTGTTTGAAGTGAGTCACATCTTTCAGTGTACTTCAGTACATGTGTTCGCAGAAGAATGGCATAAAGTGTCTCCAGTGAAGACGGCTGGCGACCTTTGAAGATGACTGTCTTTCGTAACTCATGTAATCTATGGATAGCAGGGCCCTAGCATATCAGTGTTGCGCCCCCTCTTGCCTTGCCCGGTCACCGACCCGGTCCTGGCGGAACTGGCTGCCTGCACGGTCTCTCGTCTTGCGCCTTGCCTTCACTGACCCCACCCCGTGCCAGGAGCTGGCAGGCCCCTTTCTGCCGACCACATTGCCCCCGCCTGCCGTCACCCTCTGTCCCTTGTGCACTGCCGCACCCATCCACACCCCACTGCCCACTTTTTTGGTGGATCCAGGGCTGGAGGTTGCAATGTAAGAATAAGGAGCAAGATTTGGCTCCCGTCTGGTGCATGTGTGGACGAGGGGCAAGCGGGGGCGAGGGTGAGGCTTGACCTGGCGCACCGCTCGTGTCTGACACAGCGCCTGCCCCTGGCCTCCTCCGTGTCACCACAAGTCGTGGGACTCACCCTTCCAGGGGTCGCCGGGTCCTGTTAAGCTATATGGTTGTTCATCAACATGGCAAGCTCTGTAAGCTTTTATATTGTAATTTTCTAGACCCCAGATTCTTCTCCTTCCAAGAGAATTTAATAGCATGGTAAAAAGTAGTTAACCATTTGAAGTAGTTTGATAGAAGCATAATTTATATCTGATTTGCCATAGTTAAGAGTAGAGGCTTGATCTGGCCACAGGGGCCACGGGATAGCCAGTATCATTGATTATCCACAATCTTGTGAGGTATTCACATGAATAGACCTCGTAAGTCAATTGTACCGGACACGCTTGTGATCCACCACTAGCTGTGCTCCACTATTGCCAAAATAGCCAGGAATTACTGGTGCAAAAGGCCTGGGCAAGTTTTCCATCAAGTGATTCATACAGCAGATCAGCTAGGACAGGGCCATGTGGTACACACTCCAGTTGAACTGTGGCATTGTGCCCAACTTTTTTCAACACAAGACAAATTTTATAGCACAAAATCTTTTGCATGTGTATTGGAATTCAGTATGCATTTAAAAAACATTGGTAGCATTATATGGCATTGAGTTGATGCATGTTATCATACTGGCCATGCCCTCAATAACTTTATAGTTAATTTTTTATATACATGTTTATCGAATTTTATTTATACATAGCTATGAATTATATGTACTTTAAAGCAAGATACTGCAAAAAAAATATAATTAGGCTACTTAACAAACATACTGAATTGAACAGGGATAATTGGACCTTTGTTGAAATTGTTGCTAATAACAAATTTATACATTGTTAAAATGCACAAAATACTTGTCATTTAACAAAATTATATTTCACTATATTTACTCTGCGATAAATAGCTACATCAGTACATCAAAAGTTGTAAAGTATCACAAGTAGGGAGAATCTAGGTTGTGCAATGGTTCAAGAGGGTTGCTGATACACCCTTGGTGGTCGATTGCGAGTGTGTAGCATTCTTGCCCTTGTAAAAGTGATACTTTGTAATGAAATAAAGATCCAATATATATATCTAGGATTGTATGTATCCTAAACTAGTCATTAATGCTTCATTTACAGCCACTAATACCAACAGCTGTAGTGTTGTCAGGAAACCATAACTTGAACATTACATCACCTGTGAGTGCTGTTCAGCAAGGATAAGGGAAGACTGTGTTGTAGGAAGCAGTTTTGTCATCAGTTTGTTAAGTCACTGGAAATTAGCCTTAAATCTTTCCAAATGCTTAAACTTCCACAGCTTCCTTCAGTCATGTTACTTCAATATTGTGTTTGACATGTGGTCAGAGTGCAAACTTGATAACATTCTACATAGAATGTCTAATGAAATGTCCCTTTTTGAGAATAATGATTTAAGATTAATCTCATTCCTTAGGAGATTCGATCCATTAAAGCATTTTTGAAAGAATTCAATCAACAAGATTGTGATGTGCCCATAAAAGATTCTTTAAGTTTGGTATTCCTGTGCCACTGATCTGCTACCCAGGACACTTCTGATACTGTACTTATTACTTGAAAATAAAGTATTTCTTCTGTAATCATTCAATATATAAAATGTATATGCATATTCAGCAACATATGTTATGGCATCAATATGCTCTATATATTTTTGAACCCAATAAATACTACCATTATAGCATCAATGTTGTAAACATCAGCATGTACCTCACTTGGGTAAGTACTGACCAGACATAGGCCTATGTCAACTCTTCAATAAAACTTAGTCTTCTTTAACAACAAATACAGCACATATACTGCAAACTACTGGAGTCATCATAGATGAGGACTTGCTTGTCTCTTAGGAGCATTCTGTCAACAATGGCAGTGGTAGAAATGCTCTAGACATGCATACCAATTTGTTTACATTTAAATATTTTTAACACTAATGCTCAATACTCCATACAACCAACATCAGCTGTAAGTAATGGACTGAGTTAAGAGACTAATCTTTATCATCCCTGAGGATCTTACAGAACCAGGTCATTAGGTACCACTCAGTCACTGTAGCCTGACACACACACACAGACAATGACTGAACTGTCTCCACTTCTGAGAGGTTTTGAGGCCCAGCAGTAGAAAGCGTCAATACTCAAACTAATATACTGAATAAAATTATATCTGGGGAATACAACATTCATCCACGGTGTGTCCAAGATAACATCCTGGCCCATTTTTCACCTATCATGCAACCCTGTCCGTGGTGCATACACATACAAGTATATGAAGTGGTACAAGGCACACATGAAGCCACTACCACAGGAAAGGACCTCTACTCAAAGACCAAAACTATCAACTAGGAAAAGGAAAAAGTATCAGTAGACTAGAGCCTGTATGTCTGTCAGTCACAGTACTTTATATACTAAGGGAGTAGAAATATGGCAGGCAGTAGATGTGGTGTAGGATGATATTCTGTATCACTGACTGACAAAACTAGCTGTACACCTATAACAATCTAGAAAACTTAACACATGTTCATTATTAAACATTTAAGAAGCTTCCAGGACAACAAAATGGATAAGAAAAGATCTACTATTCCCTAAAACAAACCATTCTAAAGCAAGCTATAATTACACAGAAAAGCATCTTGCAACATCCCTATTAAAAGACTTTTAGCCAAAGGTGGCAGGGATGAAATACAAAAGTAGGTAGGGATTTTCAGTCTTAACAAGTAAAAAGGATAAAATCTAAGAATACTGGTTACCTCTTGATTTGGGAGATGGACAAAGAGAAAGTAGAAATTATTGGATAGTGAGGCTGACAGAATTGGTAGTTAGCTAGATCTGAGAGGCAGCTAGCATGAAAAGAGCAACAAATAATGGCGAGAGGAGCAGTCTTGCAGAAATTGTAGAGGCAGAAGAAAGTTAGGGGAGAGGAGTTAATAACAGTGTTTTTCAATGCTTATCTATATAAAAATAAGTTTTGCTCACGATAGTAAAAAAAAATCCACTTACCAAATTCTAATGTAAGAAGTGGGTCTGGTCACCGTGTCCATTTTGCAGGGACCTTACTGAATGGGCTGTCCCCTCAAACAGCCTGTCGAGGAGATGTCACATCAATGCAAAATAACTGCAATTACAATGACAATAAACAATATAACAAACCCAAGTCAATTTGCATATATCTGTGCCACTATCAATGTACAGACACAAGCACTTTACTCCTTGCCAATCCTGGCCATATGATATCTCAGTAGCAACACCTGGTAGCCACACACCAGGTGAAGGCTTCAATCTTTCTTTGATTGGTTCGACCACTTAAAACACTAAGCCTTTAGGCTCCACCCACTTGACGTTCCCCTACTAGTCCATGCCCTGTCCCTCCCTGTGATCAGAACATCACCATGTCATCTCCCTCCTGTGTGTGTGTGTGTGTGTGTGTATTTACCTAATTGTATTTACCTAATTGTATTGTACAGGGTTCGAGCAGGGCTCATAGTGTCCTGTCTCCATATCTCCATTTATCTAATTTTTCCTTAAAGTTATGCACATTATGTGCTGTAACAACTTCATTATCCAAAGCATTCCATTTTTCCACTGTTCTGTGTGGAAAACTGCATTTTCCAATATCCTTCACACACTGCCTCATCCTGATCTTCTTTTCATCTTTTCATCATCCTTCCATCTTCTTTTGTCAACAGCACCAGGTCTTCTTTGTCTATCTTTTCAATATCATATACATTGTTAATAGGTCCCCACGTTCTCTTCTATCTAGTAAGGTTGGCAGTCCCATTTCCTTCATTCGTTCTTCATATGTGAGGTCCTTTAATTCCGGCACAATCTTTGTAGCAGTCTTTTGTATCCTTTCCAATTTTCTTATATCCTTTTTAGAGCTCAGAGACCATACCACTGCTGCATATTCCAACCTTGGACGTATCATGCTTGTGATGATTTTTTTTCATCATATCTTTGTCGATGTAATGAAATGCCACTCATACAGTCAACATTTTATGATAGTCCAAAAATCTTGCTTATGTGTTTTTTGGGGCTCAGATTTTCCTGTATGATCACTCCCAGATCTTTTTCCTCTTTAGTCTTCATCATTTGTTCCTCTCCCATCAACTAGTTCCATGCCAGTCTTCTCTTACGCTTTCCTAGTTCCCTTATGTGACATTTCTTGGCATTAAACTCCAATTTCCACTTCCTGCTCAACTCATTGATCTTGTTTATATCTTCCTGCAACAGCAGACAATCCTCTCTGGTTTTGATAACTCTTAGCAGCTTTGCTAAGAGTTATCAAAACCAGAGAGGTTTGCATATGTGTGTTCCTTTTTTCCAAGATTGTCAAAACACACACACAGACACATACACCAAGTAGTGAAGCATAATGGAATTTGGAAAGAGCAGAAACAGGGTATCAGGATTCTATAAACACTGAGAAACAGAAGTTAAAAAGGTAAAAGTTGAAAAAAGTCCTAGGAGTGTTCAATACAGATCACATGACACCAGATAAGCAAATTAAGTCAAATTGTCAGAGAAACCTTCAACTTATTGAGAAACAGAGTGCCATTCACTTATATAGCTGAAGAAATGGTAAAGAAAATATTAGTCACTCTTATAACACCAAGACTAGAGTATGCAGCAGTACTGTAGCCACCCGGTACAAAAAAGAACATCAAAAAGCTTGAGAGGATATAAAGACCAACAGCAACTAGTTGGCCCCAACACTTGCTGATTGAACACATGGAGAGACTGGCAAGACAAGACCTGCCCACACTGGAGCAAAGAATAGAAAGGGGCAACTTGATAACTATATACAGAATCATGAACAGAGGTCATTGATTGGGAAGATTTAATAAAATGGAATACAAGGGATCCTAGAGGCCATGAAAACAAACTCAAAAGATAATTACAAATGAAATGTCAAGAAGACCAGTTTCCCCACAGGGTAGTTGACACATGGAATGAACTGGACAAAGCGGTAGTGTGTGCAAAGATGATACATGATTTAAAGACCTTGTTAGACACTAAAAGATACAAAGATGGAACAGCACAAGCATAACTCCCCTCCTATACAATACAACTAGTAGGTAAACACAACTAGGTAAATACACATACATACACACATGCAAACATCATCAGGCTATCAGTTATCCAATAATTTTTTTATATGTTATTTCATCAGTATTGCCAATACTTTTAGTTCCAAACTACCTATGATCAATTATTTTACATTTTGGAACAGGAGCATGCTGGTCATAACTTTTGAAATCAAATGTAGTTATTTTTATTTAAAACTATTTTTTATATGTGAAAAGACAGGATCAACATTCAAGTTTTTTTTTTCAAAAATTGTCTCTAACTTTGCAAGATACAAGATAAATATAAAGATTTGGGCACACTTTTTTTATTTGCAATATCAAAATATTTACTATGAGTACTAGAAATTTGGATTCAATCATTTATCTGTTATGGTGTTACAACCAACAACACTTATCCAGGTAAATCTGTCCTATACGCATATACTATTTATTTTACCAGTTTAGACATCTCCTCAGGTTTGTGGTGAGGTTCAGTAGTGTCATCCACAACTTTACTTTTTCCTTCCTCTTCAATTTCTACAACTTTCATTTAGTCACTTTTTGATGGAGACACACACGTACACCAACCCACCACAGAGTTGCCTAAGCAGGGCAGGCATGCATTACACTCTCACAGGCAGGGCTGGTTTCCTGCTCCTCTGTGCAATCTGAACTGGTTGGTGGCACATCCTGCAAAGGAAACAAGCTCATTTCAACTCAACACCATGCAGTCTACCTAGATATACAGTGACTAGGTAACTATGCTGCTCCTTAAAAATAAATAAATAAATAAAAATAAATTTCAAAAAATCAATGTGAATTTATCTCAGAAAAGTTTAAAAACAAAATTCAATATGAAAGTTACATGCACACAATTACAAGAATCAGTTCATAATAATGATAGTAATAATAATAATGAAAAAGAATAACAATAATTATAAAAACAATAATAACAACAACAACAACAACAACAACAACAACAACAATAATAATAATAATAATAATAATAATAATAACAATAATAAATAATAATAATTATAATAATAATAATAAATGATAATAATAATAATATAAATAATAATAATTAGTGGTGCCTGTGGATATACCCAAGCATGACAATCGGGAAAAAAGGCACACACACACACACACACACACACACACACACACACACACACACACACACACACACACACACACACACACACACACACACGTAAATACAATTAGGTAAATACACACACACACACGGCCCGGTAGCTCAGTGGTTAGAGCGCTGGCTTCACAAGCCAGATGACCAGGGTTCGGTTCCCCAGCCGGGTGGAGATATTTGGGTGTGTCTCCTTTCACGTGTAGCCCCTGTTCACCTAGCAGTGAGTAGGTACGGGATGTAAATCGAGGAGTTGTGACTTTGTTGTCCCAGTGTGTGGTGTGTGCCTGGTCTCAGACCTATCCCAAGATCGGAAATAATGAGCTCTGAGCTCGTTCCGTAGGGTAACGTCTGGCTGTCTCGTCATAGACTGCAGCAGATCAAACAGTGAATTACACACACACACACACACAGACAGGATAAGGAAATGGTATATAAAAGAGAAAGAAGAGAAAAAAATGCAGCAAGTTTAACTAAAAATGATAAGAACAAGAGATTAAAAATGATGTATACAAACATAGATGGGATTTTATCTAGTAAATTAGAATTAAGAGATTACATAAAGAAAGAAGAACCAGATATTGTATGCCTGGTGGAAACAAAGTTAAATGAGGCAATAAAATAGACATAGATAAAAGGTATAATATATGGAGGAGAGACAGAGTGGGTAAAGGAGGAGGAGGAGGAGTCATGATGATGTTAAGGAAGGAGATAGTGGTAAATCAAGTGGAGTTTGGGGAAGGAAAATCAGAAATACTGTATATTAAGATGCATATTAATAAAAGGAGTTAACAATCATTGGAACATATGTGCCACCAAAAACAAACTCATGGACTAACCAAGAATATAGAGACATGATAGATGACACAATAAGGAGTCTTACAAGAATCATTAAGGAAAGGAGAAAAGTGATATTGGTAGGAGATTTCAACTGTAAGGAGGTAGACTGGGAAAATTATGAAAGTGGTATGGGGGAAGATGCCTGGGGAGATAGATTCCTGAACCTAATGATAGATAATTTGATGGTCCAAAGAGTAAAGGAAAACACAAGATTCAGAGGAAACGATGAGCCGGCAAGATTAGACCTAGTTTTTACAAGGGATATACCAATTAACGATGATATAAGATACAAGTGCCCATTGGGAAAGAGTGACCATGTAATATTAGAAATGGATATAGAAGAAGGAAAGGAAGATAGAGATGAATCATACAAAGGAGACCGATTAAATTACAGAAAGGCTGATATTGAGAATCTCAAGAACTATTTTAAAACGTAAACTGGGAGGAGATGGAAAACTCATTAACGGTTCAAGAGAAATATAACTTATTTTTGGAAATATACAAAACTGGGGTCAGGGAATATGTTCCGAAATATAGACCTAAAGAAGAAGGAAAGAAAGATTGGTTTAATGCAAGATGTGCTAGGGCAAAGGAGAAACGAGATGGAGCATGGAAAAGGTGGAGAAGAAACAGAAATCCAGAAAATAAGGAAAACTTCAAAACAGCAAGAAATGAATATGCTAAGGTGAGAAAGGAAGAAGAAAAGAACTATGAAAAGGACATTGTCGAAAAATGTAAGGAACAACCAAAATTGTTCTACAGATTCATAAATGGAAAAATAAGACAAAAAGAAACAATAGAAAGGTTAAAAGGAGAAAACGGAATGGTGGAAGACCCAAAAGTATGGCAGAACTGTTAAATAGTAAATTTCATGAGGTCTTTACTAAGGAATCCAAATTTGAAAGACCACAGGGTAATAGAGAGACTGTCTATATGAAAGAGATTAAAGTAACCAAGCTTGAAATAAAAAGTTGATGACGGAATTGGATGAGGAAAAGGCAATGGGACCGGATGAAGTCTCAGGCAGAATACTGAAAGAATGTAGGGAAGAACTAGCAAGTCCAATATACAACATCATAAAATGCTCAATAGAAAATGGAACAGTGCCAGTGGAGTGGAAAAGAGCTGAGGTGGTTCCCATATATAAGAGCGGAAGGAAGGAAGAACCTTTAAATTACAGACCGGTATCACTAACTAGTGTAATATGCAAGATGTGTGAAAAAGTAATAAAGAAGCAATGGATTGAGTTTCTTGAAGACAACAAAATATTATCAAATAGCCAATTTGGTTTTAGAAAAGGTCGGTCATGTGTGACAAATTTATTGAGTTTCTACTCTAGAATAGTTGATAAAGTACAAGAGAGAGAGGATGGGTTGACTGTATTTATTTAGATCTAAAAAAGGCTTTTGATAAAGTGCCACATGAAAGATTACTATGGAAGTTAGAGGAGAAGGGTGGCTTAAAAGGAAGCACATTGAGATGGATGAAGAATTACTTAAGGGGGAGAGAAATAAGGACGATAGTTAAAGATATGAAGTCCAAGTGGAGAACAGTAGACAGCGGAGTGCCACAGGGGTCAGTATTGGCACCAATACTTTTTCTCGTATATATAAATGACATGCCAGAGGGAGTGAACAGCTACATAAATCTGTTTGCGGACGATGCGAAACTGTGCAGAGTCATTACTACAGGAAGACTTAAAACAAGATCTGGAAATGGAGCAAAAAATGGGAGATGGAATTCAATGTGGACAAAAGCCATGTCATGGAAATGGGAAAAAGTGAAAGACGACCAGTGGGAATCTATAAGATGGGAGATGGAGTAGAACTAGAAAAAGTAAAAAAGGAAAAGGACTTGGGAGTGACAATGGAAGAAAATAATCAACCGGTTAGCCATATTGATAGAATTTTCAGAGAGACGTATAATTTGCTAAGGAATATTGGAGTAGCATTTCACTATATGGACAAGGAAATGATGAAGAAATTGATAAGTACTAAAATAAGACCTAGATTGGAATATGCAGGAGTTGTGTGGACTCCCATAAAAAGAAACACATAAGAAAATTAGAGACTACAAAAATGGCTACAAGAATGGTTCCAGAATTTAAAGGGATGGCATATGAGGAGAGACTAAAGGCAATGGATCTACCAACCTTGGAGCAGAGAAGAGAGAGAGGATCTGATACAAGTTTATAAATTGATTAACGGAATGGATGAAGTGGATAATGAGAAACTGATCCTGAGAGAAGAATATGATTTTAGAAGCACAAGATCGCATAGCAAGAAACTAAGGAAGGGACGATGTCTGAGAGATGTTAAAAAATTTAGTTTCCCGCAAAGATGTGTTGAGACTTGGAACAGTTTGAGTGAGGAAGTGGTGTCAGCAAAGAGTGTACATAGTTTTAAAGAAAAATTGGATAAGTGTAGATATGGAGACGGGGCCACACGAGCATAAAGCCCAGGCCCTGTAAAACTACAACTAGGTAAATACACGCCCGGTAGCTCAGTGGTTAGAGCGCTGGCTTCACAAGCCAGGGGACCGGGGTTCGATTCCCCGGCCGGGTGGAGATATTTGGGTGTCTCTCTTTTCACGTGTAGCCCCTGTTCACCTAGCAGTGAGTAGGTACGGGATGTAAATCGAGTTGTGAACTTCTTGTCCCGGTGTGTGGTGTGTGCCTGGTCTCAGGCCTATCCGAAGATCGGAAATAATGAGCTCTGAGCTCGTTCCGTAGGGTAACGTCTGGCTGTCTCGTCAGAGACTGCAGCAGATCAAACAGTGAAACACAACACACACACACACACACACACACACACACACACACACACGCCCGGTGTGGTTAGAGCGCTGGCTTCACAAGCCAGAGGACCGGGATTCGATTCCCCGGCCGGTTGGAGATATTTGGGTGTGTCTCCTTTCACGTGGGTAGGTACGGGATGTAAATTGTTGTCCCGGTGTGTGGTGTGTGCCTGGTCTCAGGCCTATCCGAAGATCGGAAATGATGAGCTCTGAGCTCGTTCCGTTGGGTAACGTCTGGCTGTCTCGTCAGAGACAGTGAAACACACACACACACACACACACACACACACACACACACACACACACACACACGATATCATGTTAGATATAGACGTGGATGAAGAGAGCCTGGAAAGGAAGACATCTGGGAGGCTCCCGCCATAGTGGGTTTACGACCAGGTGCGGCGATGACGTCATGGCCTGGCCCGGTGGACTGATGACGTCACACCCTGGACCTACCCTGGCGGGCTTATATACGTAAAGTAAATCATTTTGAAAATGACCTCTCGAAAAAAACGCCGCCAGACCCGAATGGTTTACATATTCTGACTTGACATCTAATACCAAAAATATAAAGATTCCAAACCGTAGTAATATCAAAGATCTTTTAAAAGAACTATAAATAAAATGTTGGAACATTGACCCACCTTGAAAAAGATAAATGTCCCCTAATTCTCACTTCAAAAGGAACGACACACACTTTAAAAAATATGAACAGTTTTTTTTCCAATACTTCTGAGAGACTTAGAACCAGAAATAAATAAATCACGGGAGTAACAACATAACCATTATTGGAACATTAACACCGTTAAAAAACAATTCCACTCTCCTCTAATTCCACTGATGATGTGTTTCACGCAGGGCTGCCACGTGTAGGCCTGGAGGTTTCTTACAGCTTACTTTTACTTCATCTTGACTCACACTAATTTTCTAGCATCATTCTACCACCACCACTACCACCACCTCTTTCATCACTTCCACCAGCACCACACGCAACAACTCACCAAGGTTCCTATACAGCCAAACACAATGAGAACCACTCCACGACTCCTTCCCACAAAGCCACTATCCTTACCCTTCACCTTACAAGGACTAAATTAGCAAGCTCAAACTCTCCGCACTGCACTGTAAACTTGTCTCTTTTTCTCCCTTTCCACCAAGTTTCAATAACAACGCAGGAAGAAACCATTTAACGCGTGTTTGTTGAAGCTTCCCTATATTGACAAATGTTTGGCTTGACCCTAGGCTGAAAATTCTTCCTCGATGAGAGAGAGAGAGAGAGAGAGAGAGAGAGAGAGAGAGAGAGAGAGAGAGAGAGAGAGAGAGTAGGTAAAAACTGAACGTAATAAGGTAATGAACGAAAAAATAACTGTTTCAATAAATGAGCGAGAGGTTCCGTTCCGAGAAACACTTGAGGGAAAAACAGCAGCTTCTTATTTATTCTTATATATATTTCTTTTATTAATATATTTTTTTCCTACGACTTGGTTTTTCCTGAATGCTTTCGTGGTCAGTTTGCAAACTTACTTCTTATGGCTGGCTGACTGGCTGGCTATCTGGCTTAATTACTGGCTGGCTGGCTTAATTATTGGCTGGCTGTGACTGATTGATTGCATGATTGGTTGATTGGCTTCACAGCTGACTGGTTGGGTAGCTTGCTGAATGGTTAGACTGACTGGACGATTAAGATCAACTGACTGATGTTCTGAAGGGCTGACTGACTTATTAACTGGCTGGCTAGATCACTAACTAACTGATCGACAGAAAGACTGGCGTATTGACTGACTGACTAGTTTGTTAAATGAAAGATCAAAAGGTGACAAACAGACAGACTGACTGACTGAATGGTCCTTGCAAGTCATTATTCACCATCACGTTAGAAACTTTCGTGCAGAGAAATAGTTGCTCCTCTACTCACAGTTGACTTGCTGAAATATGGCAGGTAATTTTTCAGGTGGTAAAGAGTGAATGTTGTCACTTGGGCTTGTTTCAACTAAAGTAATGACATGATATTCTGCACCACAATGGGTGAAGCAACATTTCTGAAGAATACTCCAAATGAAGGGGAACACTGCCAATGTTGCCGCACATCTTAAAACTCATTCCAGAAAATTCGTATGTAATATCAGAATCATAATAATAATCACATTTCAGAGGAAATTCTCGTTAAATTAAGTGAAAATCTTTAATACTGTTGACATTATAGTGGCTCTTTGGATCACACTAAATTTTCATTAAAGAAAAAAAAAAACTGATCTATGATATGTTAAAAGTTGTGTCATTGAGATTTGCAAAAGGAAGAGGTAAATTATTAGTAGCGATTGTAAAACATAAAACTAAAATCTAGCTGAAAAAATAGCGTTACCTTGCAATACAACACTACTCCCGCTGCCTGGGACACCGCTGCCACTTGGAGCCTTTTCCCACTGGCCCAAGGAGACGAGAGCGCCTACGTCAGCGGGAAGATCAGCGGCGGCCACACCACCAGAGTGATGCATATCAGGAGCACATGGGACACCAGCAGAAGGATGACTGCCAGACGGGGCACTACTGGAGGTTGGGGGGGGGAAGTAGCAGCTGCACTTGACGGGCCACTCTCGCCGCCACCACCTACGCCAACGGGTGATGTCCCTCAACTGCAGCGCCCATGCTCCTCCGCTTCATCCGTGTGGTTCATTGGTTTGTTCCGAGACATGCCTCTCCTCAATCATCAATCTCGTGTGGCGGAAACACGCGATGTTCTCCCTTCCGGCCTGCTTTAGTGCAGAATGTTGTGCTTTGAGAACATTATGAGAAGCATGGCACAGGTCATCGTTCACAAATACTCTGGTTCTCTTCAACTTACTAACATTATTCAGTACTGCTTCTCTGTCTCAGAACCGACACAATTTAGCTGAAAGTTACCAAGTTTCTCTGGCTTCTCTCTTTTCAGTGTCATTGATTTGAACATTATTACTCATTATTGTGCTATTTCCAACAAATTATGTTTTCGCCGCTAATATCAATCTTTCAGTGTTTTCTTTATTAAACTAATTAATTACCACATTAACTTCAAACAACACATTAATTCGCAAACTTTCTTCTTTATATCTAGAGATTTATCCCCAATTAACTTAACAACAACAACAACAACAACAACAACAACAACAAGGTCACTACTTCAATGTTCGTTTAATTCTTTATTTGTTGGATTGACTGACGAGTCCGCACTAACTCAAACACCACAATACCAACACGGCCATTTGGTCTTTAACGCCTTTTCTTTGATCTTTTATCTATCGGACAGCCTGATTAACCTATTCACTTCAGCACAACAAAACCGTAGTCAATAATTCGTTGCTTTCTTTTATTTTTCCTCTATTAGACTAATCAATAAAAGCTATAGTATCCTGATAAACCAAAACAAGAAAGTCGCTACGTCGCCCCTTATCTCTTTCAAATCTCTAACACCGTCTATTTAACACACTAACTTCAATCACAACCTAGAAAGATTTATTACGCGCGTTTCTTCTTATTCTTTTTCTACCAGACCATTGACAGTATCACTACGAGTAACAAACCACCACAAGATCATTATTTTAATTCCCCGTCTTTCCTTCCATTCTTTTTCTATCACATTCATTAACCTGGTAATATAAGCACCCTCACAACAACAGCAGCATCATTACTCCCCCATTCATTTTTCTACTCTGGTCATTGCTTTGCTATTCTTTCATTGTTTTATATAAGACTCACTAATTAAACCCACAACAGTCATTAATTCACTCATCTTGCCATTTCCTTATAGATTGACTAACCCATTACCTCAGGCAATCCAATTACACCAAGGTCATTTTCACAGTTAATCTTCACTCACAGACGCACAGCAGTTTTCACGCCATGCCCTGAACAATGACTCATTCTTTGCAGTGTATAAATGAAATGGATCGCTTGGCTGGGCTGGCGTGTCCCGCAAGACCTCGGCGAGACATTCCAGACACGCGCAGAGCCTCACATTTCAGTCCCTGAGTAGCAATCTGTGTATATACTGTCTGTAGTCGCTTACTGCATCTATAACTACGTCAATGGTGGAATACTGAAAATTCTTGTCCCGAACACAATGTCTTGTTTATTCCTTAACTTCAGTGTATCGTGGTACAACTCGTTTCTGCCGACAAATACATGACTACAGAATACAAAACAATCTCTACGCCTATATAACATAATAAAGCATAATAATTACGCACATTCTCTTCACAAAGCAAATGCTGACTCAGTAAAATTCAGTGTTACTTACCAAAGCATATTCCTTCCAAAACTCAATTGCAGCAGCTCCTAATCAGGTCTCTATGGTCCACCACCTTACTACAGTTAAGGTACACTGTGGAGGCTGTCAAGCAAAGTATCGGGGGTGTTAGTAGATCTCGAAAAGGAGGAATTGCGACGAGCGTCTGGTCGCAGCACCAGCTTCTCTCCCCTCAGCTGCTTCGAGCTATGGCGGCATGAATGCTTGCTAGCGAATTTTATTTCCTGCTTTACTCATTAGCTACTGTTCATGCTTACATCATATGTTGATCATATTACAGAGAATGCATAGTTGCACACTAGAATACGACATATTACACAATATCAGGTACATGACATTCTTTTGTTATGTTATGTATTAAGAAACATGGTGTAATAATCCCGTGCACATGGCAACTTCATATAGAAAACGGTTTGAGGGTAAACTACTCTATCAGCGCCACCAGTATCTGTGTGGCGCTTACACTGTCAGATGTACCCTAAGCAATCCTCGTTAGCTGGCCGCCGCTTACTGACCAGTGTTGAGGTGAATGGAGACGTAGAGAACTAGGACACAGCTGGGCACAAGAGAAACATTGGTGTTTAACCTTCATAGTGTTAGAGAATGGCTGGTGTGTGCGTGTGTCGTCTTTACTTGTTACTGTCTCCTGTCCAATGTATCTTTTGTTAATCTTCCTTGCAACAAATTATAACCTGCTTACGTGGTGTTCCTAATGTCAAAGGTTGGTTGGTGTCGTAAATGTGTCTTCATTTATTCTTGTCTCATGTTTTGTTGGGTTGGGTTAGGTTGGAAAGGTTAGGTTGAGTTATGTTGGATTATTCGGGTTGGGTTATAAGTCACGTAAGGTTATTATTAGTTTGGTTGGCGTCTTAACCTCTTCAATACTGGGACACATTTTTACCATGAGATTTGTGTACCATTAGACCAGTCTATTGACATTAGGAATGATCTATGGAGGTCAAAAGATTAATGGCCACAGTCTTCACTATTCTAATACCTCACGTAAGTTTCTGAAGCTGTATAAAATAATAAAATCACCAGATAGTAAGGAGAATGAATATGGAAACACGTAAGGCTACTCAGGAGGTTAAATCTCTTATACCACTCAAAAAAACCTCTATCAGATCTCTTAAGTGAATGTCACCCCTGTTATAATCCTGTACTACTCAGACTTTTATTAGATCACCTCTTAATTTAATGAAAATTGAGGAAAAAACAACAATAACAGAAGGGTTAAAAAGATACAAGGAGACAACAGACAACAGTAATGTGAAATGGCTGTCCTTGTCACTTTGCAGACATCACAACAATAACAAGCAGGATCCGTATTTAGAAACGCTTTACTCTCTCACCACCACAATCTCTAAAGGGCCACAGAAACAATTAGTCGAGTTCTAAAGTAGTTTGTCCTGTTGGTAATGCAGAAAACTTGTTAACATGACACTAGAATTACAGAAACACCCGGCTTAATCCCTTCAATACTGGGACACATTTTCTTTCGCCTTGACTTTTGTGCATGGTTAGATCATTTTCATTGACATTAGCAAGGGTCTATGGAGGCTAAAAGATTAATGGCCAGAGTCTTCACTATTCTAATTCCCACATGAGTTTCTGAAGCTGTAGAGAATCAACAAATAGTAACCAGAATGAATATGAAAACGCGTCATGATACTCAACTAGAACCATTCAAGAGTAGTGTAGGTGAGGCGCGGACGTGTTTCAGAATACGAACCCTGGCAGGACTACACCTCTTCCTTCTACGCTGGTGGCTCGCCTTCTCATAGTCAGACACGCACACTGGCCCCAAAAAAGGCGAGGGAAACAAATGAAAGCGGTGAAGGATAATGACGGTAGTGAAGTGTAAACAAATGAAGGGAGCGAAGCGTAAGGGTGAGTTAGGCACAGAGGAATCAACTAACGCACCCGCATCTCAATGGTAATGTGGGCCTTGTCAGAAAGGTTGAAGAGATAATTATTCAGCTTGATTTTTATAATTTTACATAAACAGAGTGAATTTCCTCATTGTATTGTACGCAGTCTGGTGTTACTTGCCAATCAATCTAACGTGGTATGAATTTTCTAAGACACTAGTTACCCATTCAGCACCATGACAACTTTCCATATTCATTCTATTTACTATTTGGTGATTTTATACAGCTTCAGAAACTTAAGTGAGGGATTAAAATAGTGAAGACAGTGGCCATTAATTTTCTGACCTCCATAGACCCTTCCTAATGTCAATAAAATAGTCTAATCGTACACAAATCTCAAGATAAAATGTGTCCCAGTATTGAAGGGGTTGATAATGAAAATAAACGATATAAAATAGATAAATAAATGAATAAATAAGAAAAATCGTGATATGTCAATTAATTCTCAGAGTTTATCGTACATTCAACATTTTTCTGCAGGCACTTCCATTATTTTGTTTACTCCTTGCTAGAGAATATAAGAATCTTTTACATGACACTTAGATAAAACAGTGTTCTTTCATCACCACCACCACCACCACCACCAAGGGCACCACAAACTTTAACATCTCCACGACAACAATGACTGGCTTATTTTTCTGTTTCTTTATTTTTAACCTAACGGCTATATTACAGACACGCATCCCTCGTCCCCCCTCCCCCCCCTCTCTCTCTCTCCGGGAAGGAGAAAGGGCAAGTCACTCTTTCAGTCACACTTTCCCTCTCAATACAAATCAGCAACTTTCGCCTCGCAAGAATGCTTATCCTGGCACACTTTCTCACACTCACTCGCTCGCTCATTCTTTCCTCAGTCACTTCGCTTGCTTTGAATATTTGACGTGTTAAGTAGCGGAGTTGATGCATAACTTATATATCTGCCGCAGGTAGAGGCGGGTAACGAGACCAGTGTATACAAGTGAAGAATTAGTCATGAAAGAGATTATTTCTTTCATCTTTCTCTCCGTCACTACATTCATTCGCTTATCTTCATTCTATCCGTACCAGTTTCATTCACTTCCATTCTTTCCTTCCTTCCTCCCTTCTTTTCTTTCATCTTTCCCTTATTATTTTCCCTCGTGTCCCTGCAAATATGATTTCCTCCACTTCTTTTCCTTCCTCTCTCTCCTTTGTCTTCTTTTGTCTCTCCCTTATCTTCATTCATGCCCCTACTAATATCATTTGTTCTCTCTTCTTTCTTCTTCTCCCTCTTTTTCATTCGTCTCTTCTTATCATCTTCATTTATCCCTACTTATGTCACTCCCTCCACTTCTTTGCCTCCTCTCTTCCTTCTTTTCTTTCGTTTCTCCCTTATTATCTTCATTCATGTCTCCATCACTATTATTTACTCCTTCTTTCCTTCCCATCTCCCTTCTTTTATTTCACTTCTCTCTACCTTCATACATTCACTCCCCTTCTTTCATTCCTCTCTCCCTTCCCTCCATTCCCTTCCTTCCATCCCTCATTCATTCAATTTTAATCATTTTACGTTCTCGTCATTTCTCTTTCTCTTAGCATTTACTTCCACAATCCTTCACGAATTCATTGTTTTTCCTTCTCTCTCTCTCTCTCTTGTTTTCTATTTCTCTTTCTCTCTCCCTTTCTCTCCCATTCACTTCCTCACGCATTCACTCCCCGTCGTGTACTCTCCTCATCCGTATTATATTCTCTCTCTCTCTCTCTCTCTCTCTCTCTCTCTCTCTCTCTCTCGAATTAAATTTCATCCTTATATTACACGAGAACCAACCAGTTTTTCTTTGTTTCTTCTTCTTCTTCTTCTTCTTTCTTCGTCCATGCATCTGCTGCCTACCAGCCTACTATTTATTAGACATGCACAGGGAAGAGTAAAAATTATATATATATATATATATATATATATATATATATATATATATATATATATATATATATATATATATATATATATATATATATAAGTCAAGTAACATACTAATATTATATAATAATTGTTAAATATTGTGCAGCCTATCTCTCTCTCTCTCTCTCTCTCTCTCTCTCTCTCTCTCTCTCTCTCTCTCTCTCTCTCTCTCTCTCTCTCCTTGAATAAACATATATATATATATATATATATATATATATATATATATATATATATATATATATATATATATATATATATATATATATATATATATATATATATATATATATATATATATATATATATATATATATATATATATATATATATATATATATATATATATATATATATATATATATATATATATATATATATATATATATATATATATATATATATATATATATATATATATATATATATATATATATATATATATATATATATATATATATATATATATATATATATATATATATATATATATATATATATATATATATATATATATATATATATATATATATATATATATATATATATATATATATATATTTTTTTTCACAAATATATATACTACCACCTACTACTACTACTACTACTACTACCACCACTACTACTACTACTACTACTACTACTACTACTACTACCACTACCTACTACCACTACCACCACCACACTACTACTACCACTACTACTACCACCACCACCACCACCACCACCACCACCACCACCACCACCACCACCACCACTACCACTACCACCACCACCACCACCACCACCACCACCACCACCACCACCACCACCACTACTACTACTACCTGCACCACCACCACCACCACCACACCACCACCACTACCACCACTACTACTACCACTATTTCTACTACTACTACTACTACTACTACTACTACTACTACTACTACTACTACTACTACTACTACTACTACCACTACTACTACTACTACTACTACTACTACTACTACTACTACTACTACTACTATCATTACTACTACTACTAACACTTGTCCTGGTACCGCTGGCACCATCAATATGTTCTGGTGTGGCTGAAAAGAAACACTGGGGGAGCTTCCCTGTGTTTATTGTAGGATACAAAATGTACTGGAGGCTTGGTAGCTTGGTAGCGAGCGGCCGTGAGGGAGGCTTGAGAAGTAGCCGACGGCCAGAGAGACCACACAGTGACTTGCATACACTTATTCATTGGGGTTAGCTAGTATCAAAGCTATTTAGGATGTGCGTTGCCGTAACCTCTTCAGTACCAGGACGTGTTTCCCTATGCATTCTGATATTTGGTGATTTTATACAGCTTCAGAAACTTATGTGGGGGATTAAAATAGTGAAGACTCCAGCCATTAATCTTCTGACCTCCATAGACCTTTCTTAATGTCAATAAAATCGCCTAATCAAACCCAAAGATCAAGGTAAAAGAATTGCGAGGGACCTTGATTTGTTCTCGCCAGCCACTCCACGAACGACGATAGAAAGCGGAAACATGTGGGGTGAAAACAAGGCGCTGTGTTGTTACTGTTGTCGTCCATAAACTCTCAATCTATCTCTGTGGGCACTGTTGTCATTAAGATCTCCAACACTGAATTACCGCCATGCACTCAGTTATGGGCGACTGAATGAGTCGAGTCTAATCCCTTAAGTGGCATTTTTACGATAGTTTGTGTGTGATTAGATGATTTTGCTTACAATAAGAAGGGTCTACGGTGTCAGAGATTAATGGCCAGTTTTCACTATTTTAATCCCCACATAAGTTTGTGAAGCTGTATAAAATCATTGAGTAATAGCCAGAATAAATATAAAAACACGTCATGTTACTGCAGGGGTTAATACGGCGGGGCGAGGCGAGGCGATAGAGGAACCTTGCTTTGCTCCGGGCTATGTGTTTCCTACATATCATAGCTTCCCCTTGCTCAATAAGCGCTAAGAATAGGACACATTTCGCTATACGCTATTACTTGCAGTTTGTGTTGACAGACTAGGATAATAAAGAGGGACGCCAAAGATGAAACGTATACAGAACGGTGAAATAACGACACACACACACAGTCTGAGTCCTATCCGAAGATCTGTTTACGTGCTCTGAGCTTGTTCCGTAATGGGGAAGGCTGGCTGGGTGACTACCGGGCGACCATAGTGAATCACACACACACACAGACACACACACACACGCGCGCGCGCGCGCTAAGTACCATGAAAGAAAAAGACACACACACACACACACACACAGCCACCTCCCCCTCCAACACCCTCCAGCTGGGAGCTGGGTGTCAGTGGGTCCAGCTGGTGGGCTCCCCCATAACGAAAGATAAGGCAACACACACACACACACACACACACACACACACACACACACACACACACACACAGCCACTTTCCCCTCCAACACCCTCCAGCTGGGAGCTGGGTGTCAGTGGTTCCAGCTGGTGGGCTCCCTCATAACGAAAGATAAGGCAACACACACACACACACACACACACACACACACACACACACACACACACACAGTCTCAGTCCTATCCGAAGATCGCTCTATGAGCTCTGAGCTTGCTCCGTAATGGGAAGGCTGGCTGGGTGACTACCGGCGACCATAATGAATTACACACACACACACACACACACACACACACACACACACACACACGCTACGTACCATGAAAGAAAATGACACACACACACACACACACACACACACACACACACACACACACACAGCCACCTTCCCCTCCAACACCCTCCAGCTGGGAGCTGGGTGTCAGTGGTTCCAGCTGGTGGGCTCCTCATAACGAAAGATAAGGCAACACACACACACACACACACACACACACACACACACACACACACACACACACACACACACCCACCCCCACACCTCGGGCCTGGAGCCAGGTATCGGCCTGGGTCCAGCTGGGGTGGGGGTCGGCCTCCTTGATGACGTCACATATACTGTTACGCAAATCATTTTGAAAATGAGGATTCCCAAAAAGGCAGCTGGACACGAATGTTATAAAAATTCTGACTCGTTATCAATCGAAACTAACTTCTAAAATACAAAAACATTGCCGAGAAAAGGAATAATAAAAATTTTTCAAAAGTATACTAAATAAAGTATTAGAACTTCGACTTGCTTAAACACAATTTCAAACCCCACCAATTTCATTCAACTGAATCGATAACGTTTTTCAAAAATTATGACTATCATTTCGATATATCAAAACCTGGCAACTCGCCCTATTAGAAAAAAAATAATGTTTCTAAAATGACGTTGTTTACAATATTAACAGGACTACATATCATTCTTAAAGTCCACATCTTTAACTTCTCAGGAGCCTTACACACTTTTCTCATGATAAACCATCTTTTGAAAACACAAACACTTCGCTACAACCTCAAATAAAAAATCACAGATAGCGGAGGTAAAAATTTTACCGTATTTTGGCCCTCCCATTCAAGTCATAAACACCCTCTACATCACCGTACTTCACTCAACTCAAGCATGAAAGGCACGTAAAACACTGCGAACTATCATTAGAAACCCTTAAAAGGCACTTGTGACTCGAAATAAATTAACTGAGACAAATAAAAATAATAGTGGAAGTCGAGCATCTGGGACCGGCATTTTGGGCGGGAGCTGGTGATGACGTCACAGCCTGGGGCTCGTGACGTCATGGGTAGGCCCGCTTCTTCTCACTGAGCCTCCATAGCACACAAATTGGGTAATTGAGGATATATCTCAACAACTGACAGGAAAGATTAGGCCTATGGGTCCACTTTGTGACCTGTCTGGCCTGTAATGAGTGAAAGATGAGGCAGATAATGGCTGAGAGAGAGGCGGCGGGTCAGGGGATTGGTTTGTTTACGTTTTCAAGATTTGAATTATTTGGTTTTTATAAGTATGTGCAGGTGTTAGTTCACTGATATGTTGTCCTGGAGGTTACCAACGTTAGGTTATGACATGGCACCACCGTGAAATGATGAGTTACACCAATATATTACTTACGTTAGCCAAAGACTGCTCGGCGGCGGCTGTCCGTGTCACTAGCAGGCACCCACACTCCACTGTCCACTTTGTGTCCTCAACCATGTTTAAATAGTTAACCTCTGATTACTGAGAGGCTACACACATAATATTCTCTTCGCTACTATAGATATCACTATTATCGGTATCTTCATCTCCACCACTCACTGTCCCTCACGGCCAGCGCCTTGTCCTGCCTAGTGCAGCGCGGCTCAAGGACTGGTGGGCAAGTTTCGGTACCAGTACCAGCCTTAACGGTACTGTAACGGTAAAATTTTCCGTACCAGTAAATAGCCGAAACGGTACTGAGCGCATTGTATACAGCGTGGAGGTGGCTCAAGGCGAGCGGTGATGGGTAAGACGGTAACATTGAGTCATTCTCACTCTCAGTACCGCTCCACACTGGTACCGACTGGCTGCCCTGGCGCGACGGCACGGTCTCGGTTGCTAGGCGAGACGCGTCTGTACTGGTACGACTGAATGTACCGACAACATTTCCGGTACCGCTTGACGCTTGTACCGTCTAGCGTCTGTGCCGGGACTCTGTTGCTTCCTACCGCTAAGAATGAATAATGTGTCGGGACTGTCGGCACCACTCGGCGGATCGGTGGCCGGGACGGGTGGCGGTCTGGCGGACTGGCGTCTGGCGGTGCAGTAACACTGCAGTTGGCCGGCATTTTACCATTGCATTTCTACTTCTACTACTGCTGCTGCTGCTGCATACCACTCAATTCATACCATTACAAATTATTTTTTTCATGTTAGTTTGCTATAATTTAGGTATTTCCCATCAGTTTTAAAAGGGAACCACAATATATTATGAAGACGGCCGTGTGTCTTTTATTTATATTTATATTTATATATATATTTTTTTTACAAAAATATTTATGAGAGCTGTGTGATTTGTTTTATGTAGATAGAAATGATAAATGGTAGATATTTAAATTATTTATATATATATATATATATATATATATATATATATATATATATATATATATATATATATATATATATATATATATATATATATATATATATATATATATATATATATATATATATATATATATATATATATATATATATATATATATATATATATATATATATATATATATATATATATATATATATATATATATATATATATATATATATATATATATATATATATATATATATATATATATATATATATATATATATATATATATATATATATATATATATATATATATATATATATATATATGTGTGTGTGTGTGTGTGTGTGTGTGTGTGTGTAATTCACTGTTTGATCTGCTGCAGTCTCTGACGAGACAGCCAGACGTTACCCTACGGAACGAGCTCAGAGCTCATTGTTTCCGATCTTCGGATAGGCCTGAGACCAGGCACACACCACACACCGGGACAACAAGGTCACAACTCCTCGATTTACATCCCGTACCTACTCACTGCTAGGTGAACAGGGGCTACACGTGAAAGGAGACACACCCAAATATCTCCACCTGGCCGGGGAATCGAACCCCGGTCATCTGGCTTGTGAAGCCAGCGCTCTAACCACTGAGCTACCGTGTGTGTGTGTGTGTGTGTGTGTGTGTTTAAGGTGTGTGTTTAAAAGTGTATAACAGCAGAGAGAGAGAGAGAGAGAGAGAGAGAGAGAGAGAGAGAGAGAGAGAGAGAGAGAGAGAGAGAGATAACCTGCAGGGTTATATGAATGAAATTTAGCAACATTTAGGCTAGGCTGGGAGGCTGGGAGTGGGAGCGCTTCTTTAAGGGAGTTGCCGGTTGCTTATTATAGTTACCAGTCTGCGATCCCACAGAAAAATCATAAGTTTATAATATGCTCGATTTATTTTTATATAACACAAGAACAAATATGATAAAACAAAAAAAAAGATAGGAAGTTGCAGAAACAAATTTAATGACTGCGTGTTTGAAGGTTTGACCGGATCCGTGGTTTACAATGAAAAAATAAATAAATAAAGAAAAAATTTTCTGAAAAAAAGGACAGAAAAGGACAGATTTTGACTGTCCTTTGTTATAAGAAAACTTAAGGACAAACAGGCTCAAAAAAGGACAGACTGTCCTTAAGAGGACAAACATGGTTCACTACGGGTTCCGACCACTATGAGCAGAAGCGTTTGGCAACAATGTTAAAAATGTACTCATATGTGTATATATTTATGTATGTATGTAAGATATGCATGTATGTATCTATGTATGCATTTCACGAAGCAGTTTTCCTACCAGTATTTCAAACAAAAGTGACATATGCAATCCTTTTTTAAGTGGTACGTAGTTGTCATTAGCTACAGGTGCCTCTGACGTATCAGCTTGCCTGCGATCCACACTCCACCTTCCCGTCTGTCCCCCACTCCGTCTCCTCCCCCATGTTCCTCATATCTCCGCCTGCACCCCCGTCCCTCCCTCTCTATCTATCTATCTCTCGCGCCGCTCCGCTCAGTACCTATCAGCTGAGACACTCGCCTATTTATTCTTTATTCTTTAGTCTCAGTCTCCATTCCACCTAATATTTTTCCAGCCATGGATTGCTGTGTGAGCCGGGAAACCTTGTATCCCGGAGTTTGTAAGCTCTCAGCCCAGAAACTACGGCAAAGGAATTCATTAGTGTCTTTAAGCGTTTCTCAAGAAAAGAACAAGATTATTACACACCAATAGTTAACTGTGCAAAGGGATTCATTAGTGTCTTTAAGCGTTTCTCAAGAAAAGAGAGCTATTCCATTCACGTGCAGCGATACAAGTGGAAATATGTAATAGGTGAAAACAATTTGATGTGTAGGCATTGTTTTCAGTAAGATCTCAAGCACACACAGTGACTTGCATACACTTATTCATTGGGGTTAACTAGTATCAAAGCTATTTAGGGTGTGCGTTGCCGTAACCCTTTCAGTACCAGGACGTGTTTCCCTATGCATTCTGCTATTTGGTGATTTTATACAGCTTCAGAAACTTATGTGGGGGATTAAAATAGTGAAGACTCCAGCCATTAATCTTCTGACCTCCATAGACCCTTCCTAATGTCAATAAAATCGCCTAATGAAACCCAAAAATCAAGGTAAAAGAATTGCGGGGATCCTTGATTTGTTCTCGCCAGCCACTCCACGAACGACGATGGAAAGTGGAAACATGTCTGGTTAAAACAAGGCGCTGTGTTGTTACTGTTGTCGTTCATAAACTCTCAATCTATCTCTGTGGGCACTGTTGTCATTAAGATCTCCAGCACTGAATTACCGCAATGCACTCAATTATGGGCGTCTGAGTGAGTCGAGTCTAATCCCTTAAGTGGCATTTTTACGATAGTTTGTGTGTGATTAGATGATTTTGCTTACAATAAGAAGGGTCTACGGTGTCAGAGATTAATGGCCAGTTTTCACTATTTTAATCCCCACATAAGTTTGTGAAGCTGTATAAAATCATTGAGTAATAGTCAGAATAAATATGAAAACACGTCATGTTACTGCAGGGGTTAACATGGCGGGGAGAGGTGAGGCGATAGAGAGCTCTATGAGCTCTGAGTTTGCTCCGTAATTGGGAAGGCTAGCTGGGTGACTACCGGTCGACCATAATGAATTACACACACACACACACACACACACACACACACACACACACGCTAAGTACCATGAAAGAAAATGACACACACACACACACACACACACACACACACACACACACACACACACAGCCACCTTCCCCTCCAACACCCTCCAGCTGGGTGTCAGTGGTTCCAGCTGGTGGGCTCCCTCATAACGAAAGATAAGGCAACACACACACACACACACACACACAGTTACCCACCCACCCACACACACACCAACCCACCCCCACACCCTCGGGCCTGGAGCCAGGTATCGGCCTGGGTCCAACCGGGGGTGGGGGGTCGGCCTTCCCTTGATGACGTCACATATACTCGTTACGCAAATCATTTTGAAAATGAGGATTCCCAAAAAGGCAGCTGGACACGAATGTTGTAAAAATTCTGACTCGTTATCAATCGAAACTAACTTCTAAAATACAAAAACATTGCCGAGAAAAGGAATAATAAAAATAGCTCAAAAATATACTAAATAAAGCATTAGAACTTCGACTTGCTTAAACACAATTTCAAAGCCCACCAATTTCATTCAACTGAATCGATAACGTTTTTCAAAAATTATGACTATCATTTCGATATATCAAAACCTGGCAACTCGCCCTATTAGAAAAAATAATATTTAAAAATGACGTTGTTTACAATATTAACAGGACTACATATCATTCTTAAAGTCCACATCTTTAACTTCTCAGGAGCCTTGCACATTTTTCTCATGATAAACCATCTTTTGAAAACACAAACACTTCGCTACAACCTCAAATAAAAAATCACAGATAGCGGAGGTAAAAATTTTAGCGTATTTTGGCCCTCCCATTCAAGTCATAAACACCCTCTACATCACCGTACTTCACTCAACTCAAGCATGGAAGACACGTAAAACACTGCGAACTATCATTAGAAACCCTTAAAAGGCACTTGTGACTCGAAATAAATTAACTGAGACATTATCATTATGATGATGAAAAAGAAGAAAAGAAACAATAAAAAAGAATAGAAAAAAACCAAGAAAGCTTAATGGAGGATGGAGAGAGAGAGAGAGAGAGAGAGAGAGAGAGAGAGAGAGAGAGAGAGAGAGAGAGAGAGAGAGAGAGAGAGAGAGAGAGAGAGAGAGAGAGAGAGAGAATCCTTGAATTTGCTACTATTATTACATTACGGAGAAGGAAAAGACCAAGAGGAAAAGAGAGACGAAATTTAAGCCACTCGCTAAACGCAGACGTGGCCGCAATAACGATTTCTTTCTCCATCTTAATCTCTTATCGAGGTCAGGCAATTGTGAACCGATTGAAGGGAGGAGAGGAAGAGGAAGAGGAAGAGGGAGGGGCGGAGAAAGTGTTCCTATATTCATCTCTCTCGAAGGTAAAGATACTCAGTGATTTGGTGGGAGTTTTTTTATTTTCTTCCTTTTCTTTCTTGTGTTATTTGCGTTTATCTGTTTTCCCCTTGTTGTGGATAGGAATGTGGTAGGGTTTTTTTTTCGCTCTAATTGTTATGAGTCTTCTTTTTTTCAGACGTGCAGAAAATAAATGAATAAATATATGAAATAAGTTTTTCTTTCCTTATTTGTTACGATTCATTTTCTCTCCTTCACATGAACGAAAAATTCTTTGTTTTTCACTAACCATTATGGTTCTTTATATATATATATATATATATATATATATATATATATATATATATATATATATATATATATATATATATATATATATATATATATATATATATATATATATATATATATATATATATATATATATATATATATATATATATATATATATATATATATATATATATATATATATATATATATATATATATATATATATATATATATATATATATATATATATATATATATATATATATATATATATATATATATATATATATATATATATATATATATATATATATATATATATATATATATATATATATATATATATATATATATATATATATATATATATATATATATATGTATGTATGTATATATACGTAGTATTACGTAAAATAGAGACATAAGATTCTTCATTTCATTTGTCTTGTCATTATAATTGTCTTTTCAAAGAAGCATAAAACTCACATTTACCATTACTGTTATGCTCTTCCTTCAGAGATTAATTGAAAGGAATCATTTCTTTGTTTTACTATATAGACTGCCTCTTTACATCGTACTGAGATATGTAGCAACAAATAAATTTAAACGCTCTTAACCTTATTAGCATTACAAGCATCTCGTTTCCTTCACAAAGATATGGAACAAAGAAAACAGTTCATTGTTACATTCTCCCCTCGACAGTAACTACCATGTCTTTCCTTCACAAATACATAGAAAATAACACTATCTCTCATTTCCTTTCCCTAATCATTATGAACATTCCCTTGCCTTGAACAATGCATTAATCCACCTCACACTACCTACCGCATCATTATCACCAATATCACGTGTTCCCTTCCCATAATATCACCAGCTAATGCTCCTGACTAATGCTTCTAAGTCCTCATGTCACACTGATGACCTCCCTGCCACTCCTGTAAGCTTGCGTGTCTAAAGGAGAGCCAGACAGTGTGCCGGCCAGCCAAGGTATAGCGAGAAAACCTTGTTGATGCTAGATGACCCGGATCAGTGTTTGGCATTCTGAAGCCATCTGGAGATGTAGACGTGAAAAATACTTGTGTTCAAAGCATCTTCTATTCTTAGAGGGGAAGAGGAAGAGAGAGAGAGAGAGAGAGAGAGAGAGAGAGAGAGAGAGAGAGAGAGAGAGAGAAGAGAGAGAGAGAGAGAGAGAGAGAGAGAGAGAGAGAGAGAGAGAGAGAGAGAGAGAGAGAGAGAGAGAGAGAGAGAGAGAGAGAGAGAGAGAGAGAGAGAGAGAGAGAGAGAGAGAGAGAGAGAGAGAGAGAGAGAGAGAGAGAGAGAGAGAGAGAGAGAGAGAGACATAAAACCAACAAAAAAAGACAAAACTGACAGAAAAAGAAAAATAAGGCGAAACAGAAGAGAAAGAGACACAGAGATACAGACATAGAAAGAGAAACTAGAAGGTCACCAGAGGGAAGGGCATCTGGAGAATGGGACGAGGGCACCATCATCTCATTATCCCATTGCTAACGAGGAGCTTATGTGACTCTTTTACTGCCATACGTCGACACAGCCTTTCACTCCCTGTCTCACCCGCTGGGCCGCTGGGGAGACAGAGGAAGGGCTGGAGAGGGAAAGAAGGGCTCTGGGGACATAAGGGAGGGCTGGAGAGGGAAGGGAGGGCGCTGGGGACATAAGGGAGGGCTGGAGAGGGAAGGGAGGGAGTTGGGGACATAAGGGAGGGCTGGAGAGGGAAGGGAGGGCGCTGGGGACATAAGGGAGGACTGGAGTGGGAAGGGAGGGAGTTGGGTACACATAAGAGGGCTGGAAAAGGAAGGGAGGGAGCTGGGGACACATAAGAGGGCTGGAAAGGGAAGGGAGGGAGTTGGGGAGACAAGGGAGGGCTGGAAAAAGTGGGGAGGGGGCTGGAGTAACATAAGAGGGCTGGAAAGAGAGAGAACTGGGGAGACAAGGAAGGGTTCGAAAGGAAAAGGGAGGGAGTTCTGGAGACAAGGAAGGGCTGGAAAAAGAAAGGGAAGGAGCTGGGGAGACAAGGGAGAGCTGGAAAGGAAAAGGAAGGAGCTGGGAGACAAGGGAGGAGACTGGAGCTGGACCCTTATTCCTAAGAGCATAAGAACATACGAGTAATGAGGGAAGATGCAAGAGGCTGTCAGGTCTATTCGTGGCAGTCCCTGTATAAGCAAAGCTACTCAATTCCATCTATCATCGTCATCCATACACATGTCTAATCTTCTTTTAACCCTATCAGTTCCGGGACGTACTTTTACCTTGAGTTTTGGGTATGATTGGACGATTTCATTGTCAATGGGAAAAGTATATAGAGGTCAGAAGATTAATGGTCAGAGTTTTCACTATTTCAATCCCTATATAAGTTTCTGAAGCTGTATAAAATCACCAAATAGTAAGTAGAATGCATGTGAGAACGCGTCCTGGTACTGAAAAGGTTTAAGCTCCCTACTGACTCAGCACTAACATGAGTACTGAGTCCATTCCATTCATCATCCACTTTCTTATCATTTCTTTCCTAAACCTGAATTCAGCAAGCAAAAATTCATTATTTCAGAATCTTTCCTAGTTAGTGATGCTCAGAACTTTGCTCATGTCCATTTTGTTATAACAACTATACCACTCAAATGCTTCATAAACCCTTTCAAAACACCACTTATACGATTTCAGACTTCTCATGAGAGCTTCTCCCGTTAATAAAGCAGACACCTTGTTAATCTGTCACTAGAAACGTAAAAACACCAAGGAAAGCCTGTGTAACTTAAACTAAAGCTGTTGGAAAGTAGTGGTGAGGAGAAGAAATGTTTTAGAATAGCTCTTATAGTCCTTGGAGGCTGAGAAGGACGAAAAGAAGGAAGGTAACACTGCAAGAAGGTGAGGTAAGGTGAAGAGAAAATGCTACGTCAGAGAGAGAGAGAGAGAGAGAGAGAGAGAGAGAGAGAGAGAGAGAGAGAGAGAGAGAGAGAGAGAGAGAGAGAGAGAGAGAGAGAGAGAGAGAGAGAGAGAGAGAGAGCAAACAAATCTTAACAGAAAAACAAGAAGAACAACAACTAAAACCACAACTTCCTTTACTCCTTTATCAAGGGCAGAACACGGAGACACAGGCTTGCCCGACTTTAGTGAACAGCGGCGGGCAGTCAGTGTGATGCAAGGTGTAGGTAATCTGCGCCGTGAATTGACCGCCCACAGCCTCCGCCACGTCCACCTCATTCTGCCTGTCGTCACCTGGGAACGAAGCGGGTAATCAATGATAAAGAACACTTGTTATGAGGGCCCACTGACACTGAGCTAGCCTGTTGAGGGCCTCAAAACATACTCAAAAATCCTTGCAGAGGCCCAATTCATTCTTACACACATCCACGACAAACCACACATACCCAAACCCTCTTAAAAAACTCAATAACATTCCAAAACATACTAAGAAAACACAGAACAGGTGAAAATACCTCCAAACTCACTAGAAACACCCAATATTTACTGAAATATCTTCCACACACACCCAAAAGACCACTAAAACCCACCCCACCACTTATAACACTCAGAACACCACCCAATTCCTCAAAGTTCTCCCAAACCACACTCAAAACATGCTAATACTCACACACACCTCAATCCACTCCCAAAATACGTAAAATATACCTAAAAGATCTAACATATACTGAAAACAAACGAAATGAACCCCAAAGCATATTTATAACACTCCAAACAGCTTGGAACATTAATGAACAAGCTTAAAATACCCCAAATCTATCCCAAAACCAACAGTATGCATTATAAAGAACTTACCTAAATATTACACCTTGGCTCCTTCTCTTATTCCACCTTTATTTCTCATTTCTTCTTCAT